>NC_133417.1:68042261-68342500 GCF_049350105.2 Macaca mulatta | reverse complement strand
TAATTGAAGTTACCATGGTCTGAATGCACATCCTTTTCTCTGCCTACCCACCCATCCCATAAGGAAAAAAGCAACCTAAACACTAGTAAGGAGTATTAATTGGTGAATGCAGATGATACCCAGTGCCTCAGAACCTAGAAAGGGTTCAATTTAGTACCTATAATGTTGTGACAGAAGCCTGAACTGTTGACAAGGTCTGTGACAACCGGATCTTGAAGAACATTTAGCTCCACTTTGCAAACCTGTTTTTAACTCTATTATTTAGATTGATTGGATCCCTACCTTTTCAGTGTATGGAGTCTAGTTTGTTAAACTAAATGGATAATATAGTTGCTTTCCAAGGAAGACATCACCAGATTGAACAGCACTGTTGTTATTAATCATAGACAGAGTCTGGAGTCTGTTCTTCTCTTCCTTTGCGTATGTAATCCCCATTAATGCTAATGGAAAACACAGATGATACATTCATGCAACAAGGAACCACCAGACCCCTGAATTATCAAAGCATGTGAGTAGATGCTCACACAGACAATTCAATAAGTGCACCTGTGGAAGGGATTCTGATATCTTTCATTGCTCCCTGATCCTTTTTTTTCCCCTTTACTTTGTCATATTTGATGATTTGTTTTCCTTTCAATTAAATGCAAACAATGTAAAATATTAAACACTTCCCATTTATTCACAGGTATCAGGTATCACAAACATTGTGTAAAGAATATGTAAATACTGTCATACAGCTAGATTGAAGCTTTGATTCAGAAATCCTAACAGGATTCCTAGAAAGTGAAAACTGAAGTAAACCAATTTTTAATATATTTTTCTTGATTTCACAAGCTTTAAAATCAACTTTAAAATTTGAAATGTCCATATTCTTTTATAAACGTATTTAATATTTATTTACTTATGTAAAGATATTTGGCTTTAGGAACTCATTTTTGGAACTTTGGAATGTAATTTTCAGAAATGAGGGTCTTTCCTTTTCCCAAAGCAAAAAATACATCTCAGATGTGAATGATTAATGTTTTAGGGGTTTATTTTTATTGAATTTGTTTATTTCTAAGACATTAGAAAAACTATATGACTTGGGGGAAAAGTCTCTTTATGGCTGTACTCTCTTGCTTCTTTCCTTCTTTCTCTTCTTCTTTCTCTTATCCCTGGGGCAAAATGACAGATTCTCTTGCTGCTGTTTGCAATCTGAGAATAAATTATTTTGCCACCTTTTCACCACCCCCAACTTCCAACAATTTAATGAGGATTATATGGTTGGACCACTAGCTGTTTGAAAAAGATGAATATCTAATAAAAAATAATTAAATTATAGTGAATATTTTGAATAAGCACAGAATTGGTAAAATCATTCCTTTCCAAAATGTATGTGGAAAATTTCCAGTTGTACAGTTCACTTTGAAAGTAAATCACCAGGCAATATTCAAAGGATGCCAACCAGATAGTAAACTTGGGTAGTGATTGGACATTGGGCAATTGAGTAGCCAGACTGACAGTTCCTGAAAACAACTCTTTTCTCTATTTGGTTGATTACTTCAAGAGTCAATAGTTAATGTAGGTTAAAAACTTTGTTGGCAGTTTCCATTTCTCAGCCTATAAACATTATCAAATATATATCCTTCTCAGTACCCTGTCTACCAACTTATTTCTCTCCTTCCCTCCACAGCTAAACTTCTTGAAATAGTGATGATTTCCACCTCCTTCTTTCTCCTCATTCTCAATGCACTCCCTACATTCACCTTGCTCCTAAAGCACTACAGACTTTCTTGCCTTCTTCCCATCCCTCCACTGAAACTTCTCATGATCTATTATTGACCAAATTCTACCTTCATCAGTGCCCCCATCTCCAGCCCAGTCAGCTCAGTCATTTGGTTAAATGATCAGTTCCATCTCAAGTATCATTTCTGTCTGAAGGCTCTATGATAGTTCCTGAAGGATATATGAAAGTGCATAGCATAGAGACCTGGATATGTAGAGTTTGAAAAATTATCCCTGTTGATTTAAAAAATGGCAAGTATGTTCTAGTAAGTGTCCCATGGGCATCTTACCTAACTATTAGCTGTGTTGGTGTCACTCAAACCTATAGCTTGAACTGAGGCCTCTTTCTTGCCAGTCTGAGCTAAATATCTAATTGTCTACCAGCTATTTTCACCAAATTGTACCATAATCAGATCAAAATAACAGTGTGCTGCTGGCTCCTTGTCTCTGTCAACCATAATCTGGTTCAGAATAGTAACATTTACCTGGACACCCAATTCAGAAATATGGGAGTCATCCTAGAATTACTAAGTCGATATATCTAATTGGTCACTAAGTGCCATTACACCTCCTTAAAAAGTTTCTAATTCGAATCTTTCCCCTTCACCATTCTACTTAATCAGGTCAGGACTTTGTAATTTCTTACTAGGATTATCTTTACTTCTCTCATTTGTTTTCACAGGCCACCCCCACTCCAATTTATCTTCGCAGCTAGAGTTGCATTTTCACAGTGCAAACCTCATTGTTCCCCCTGCTAAAATTCTTTAGAGGCTTTCCATCACTCTTAGGTTTAGAAGTCTCAGTATGGGAAATAATTCCCTTGATGATTAGCCCCTGGCTGTCTCTCCAGCCCTATCCCCTGCATTATCCACATTGGCACTCTGTGCCCCAATCTAGAATAATTGTTCTCATTCCCTGGGAGGAACCATGCTATTGCTTGCTTCAGTGCCTTCCTTGCCTCTTGCCTACCTGGGAAATTCTTACTCATTCCTCATTACTCAGCTCAATTTTTTTTTTTTTATCTTTTTCATCAGGCTTCCATTCTTCTTCCTTCCATATCTTCAGATTGGGTTAAATACCAGGCCCTCTCTGCACCTGTGGTACTTTACTCATACCTTGAATGTACTACTGTGAGATTTTATATAT
The DNA here is from genome assembly GCF_049350105.2 of Macaca mulatta. NCBI lineage: Eukaryota > Metazoa > Chordata > Mammalia > Primates > Cercopithecidae > Macaca > Macaca mulatta. The sequence goes on along the minus strand of NC_133417.1, from coordinate 68,339,590 downwards.
GTATTAGGTTGGTACAAAGGTAACTGTGGTTTTTGCCATTTAAAAAAAATATGTATATATATTTTCTGTGTGTGTGTGTGTGTGTGTGTGTGTGTGTGTGTGTGTGCGTGCCTGGATGATTGTGTGTGTTGGGGACATTATCGGCTCTTTATAATTTTTTTGAATTAATAAATGAATAGCAAATGAGCCTTTCCAGCAAACATCTAGCCTTTATAAAGCCAATCCTAAGTCTATTTTGTCTCCTTGGACTTTCATTTTACCAAAAACATCCCTGCCTCACCATTGAGCATGAAATCTCCCAGCATCCTAAGAAAACATTCCACTTTGAAAAGGTGACATTTCACATTGGATCTGAGATTTTTTAGTTGCTTCTAGTTTTTCCTAAATTCATCTGGAATTTCCGTTTATTTATTTATTTATTTATTTAGAATTTCAAAACTCTTTATGGATTTAGAAAATACCCCTGTATAATGACATTGGTTATTTCTATTTAGGATAAAGACACATTGATAGTTATCTTAAAATGGGTCTTCCTTTAATACAATTTTATTTACAAAGGATTGGTGGGAAAAGAAGCTTAGCTAGGTCTCAACAGTCTCAAATCATTGTTCTCTGGTAGATTTCTTTATCTAAGGAATGATTTTAGGACAGAACAGTTTGGACCAGATTTTAGAGCTAAATTTATCTTGCTCCAGGTTTCATTTGTTTTGTAGACATTTTTTTAATTCACTTCCAAGAGTCCTTCTACAAATTCAGAGAGATACAAACCTCTTCCTTTTTAAGATTATTTTGGGATTTCCTAGCTTCAATATACAAATACAGGAGTATGAATATGATATTGCACTATCAGATGAAGCAGATAAAAAGATCGTTAACACTGACCCAAAAAAACCAACCCCAAATTAACAAAGCAGTTCCATTAAAAAGAACCTGCAGTTACCTTCCTGCTACATAATCCCAAGGACCCCCACCCCTTAGAAACTATACTGTGGGTTAAAATGGAAAAAAAAAATGTTTAAATGGCAATGGACTATTTTAATGCGGTGAATGTCTACTAATTTCAGTGTAAGAACTTTGTAGGATTCAGATAATATCATCTAGTCACTTCAATACAGTTATCTTATTGGTTTACCTGAATTTTTAAACTTTTCTTCTAGATTTTATATGAATTAAGTATTAAAACATAACTGTATCTATCAACATTTCTTTTAAAGTATTTTCCATTTGTCATTATTTCAAATTGCCTGTGTTGTTAAGAAGGCCACTAGACTGTATCTTCTGCAGACTTCCACTGGTGTGCTTTTAATCTACTGACTACTTTTCTTCATTATAAGATATTAATAACATTTTTAAGCATTTGAACAATTAGATGAGATAATAATAACAGCAGCATCAGGATCACTGAAACAAGCGTTGGTTTCAAAATGACACTGATTTAACATTCTTGGAGAAAATGCCTTACAAGGATGAATGATGGCAGGATTAAATATCCAATTAACTAGTGGTTTTCTGGAAACTGGGTGAGACAAGATAAACATTGTGAAATTGGTGGAGGTTGGAGAATGGATTTAGGGAAATGAACTCTGATGAACCAAATTATATGAAATAATTCTAGCAAAATTGAGTCAAACCTATGGAAAAACTCAGTGCCTGGGACAGAGCCATTGGAATAGGCTTTGTGGATGTAATTGTTCATGACCTGGTACTTGAAGATACTGGATAAAGAGAGATTAAAAAAAGAAGATGTTCAGGAGGGTGGAGCCATATAAACAAAGGATAATATTGGGAAAAGCAGTTAGATTCACAGAAGTTGTAATTATTCACAGGTCTTATGTTAAATAGAGTGGTATCAGATAATATGATGTCTGTAATATACTCAGAGAAATCTGGACATGAAGTAACAGGTAATGATGAGTCTTTGGAGATCTTTAAGTAGGATAATAATATGAGTAAATGGCTGCCATATGGTTGTTGTATTAGTTATGTATTGCTGTGTAATAAATTTAGCAGCTTAGAACAACATACATTTATTATATCACAGTTTCTGAAGGTTCTAGCTCAGATTATTTCATAAGGCTGTAGTCAGCCAGGCTGTAGGTTTGCCAGGACTGAAAAATCTACTTCTAAGCTCAGTCATGTATTTGTGGACAGGCCTTAGGTTCTCACTGGCTGTTGTTGGCCAGAGGCCTCCAGTCCTTGCCACTTAGATGTCTACATAGACTGCCTGAAAGTTTTTCCAGTATGGCAACTGGTTTCCACCAGAGCCAGTCATCCAAGTGTGAATGATCTTATAGAAGGAAAGAGAGAGCAAAAAACCAAGATGGAAGCTGAAGTATTTTCACAGTGTGATACTGGAAGTTATATACCTCACTTCTCCCATATTTTACTGGTCACAAGACCAACTCATAATATGTGGAAGAGAACTATACAAGGGTGTGAATGCCAGTTGAAGATCATTAGAGGCCAACTTACACACTGGCTACGACAGTGGTAAAGTTGAAAGGCCAGCCAAGAGGCTGATATAATTGACAGTGAGAACATGATGAAAGCATGGGAACAAAGATGGAGATAAAAGGACAAGTCCATAAGAAATGTAGAAAAAAAATTTTTCAATAATAACAAATTTGATAAAATTAGGATAGCAAAGGCTAAAAGAGGACTTCCAGATTTTGACTTTGGACAACTGTAAGTGTTCTGTTCTTGCCACGAAAAACAAACCAAAAACTAGGGAACTCAAGGAAACTTTTGGCGGTGATGGATACATTTATTACCTTCATTGTGGTGATGGTAATACAAATGTATACATATATCCAAACTCATAAAATTGTGTATATTAATTAAGTATACATATTAAACTATATATATTTTTGGTATACCAATTATACTTCAATAAAACTGGGAGGAAAAAAAGAGTGATCTGGCTTCTAATTGATTGGATGGTATAGAAGTGATAGTTTAAAATGTAAAGATGGCTTTGTCTGCAGACCTGTTGAGTTTGAGGTGGTATTCATCTATCCAAGTGAATATGCCCTCTATTACATAGATAAGCATTCAGAAAATACTATGATGGAACATGAGAGAGACATAGGCAAAGGTAGGTCAAAATATCTATATTAATGGAAGATGGTGAAGTGAATCTGGTCAGTCAGAAGCAGGGAAGACCAGAAAGAAGTGCTATGGGTAGTGTACATTATTTGCATGACAGATGTTTAGTATGATTTTCAATTTCCTGTCTTTCAATAAAAGTTTGTTTCCTTCTTCCTTTTTCCCTTCCTTTTTTCCTCTCTCTTTCTCCCTTTCCTTCTCTTTTTCCCCTCCCCTCCTCTCTATTCTTCCTCCTACTCTTCTTCCCCCTTGCCCTTTCCCCTCCTCTTTCTTTCTGTTAAATCATATTTACTGTTTTTTTTTTCCTGCTGATAATAATCCCAGTAGTTCAGAACCAGATTAGGAAGATCCCATAAGAGTTCAATGATACACTGCTTGCAGTGATATATTGCAGTGTATCATTGAACACTGCTCATTTTAATAGATTGTTTATTTTAAGCCCCAAAGCTAAAACACAGAATGTCTATTAAAGAAAATAGTTTAAGAAAATAGTAAAGAATTCCAAGACAGCATTAGGAAAGAAATACAGAAATTCAAGTAACTGCTTCATAATACCAAGCATTTTATCTTTAATGTGATAAAAATCTGGCAAAATAAGTCACCTATAAATGTGTGTGAAATTTTTATAAATCCGTTTGCAAGATCCATATAGTATATGCATCCTCATCATATTTAAATGGAGAAAAGGTAAAGGTCTATTAATTTATGCCCCTCCCATATGCACGTTTTGTCAAAAGTACAAAAGAATAGGAAAAACAATGGAAGTTTTCTTTTACACTTTATTTTTAGGTGAGAAAACCCTTTTTTCACATTGACTAATGAGATCAAATATGCCTCACAGGTTACACACTCCAGATGATCCTTGAAATATAAAATGCTGTTAATTCATGAAATAATGGATAGTTCCATTTTGAAGCTCCAACTTTTTGAATTTTAAAAGTTTAAAGATTGTGAGTTAGCTTGAGAACTGCCACTCCACCTATCATCACTCTAAACTGGTAGTCTCACTACCTGTTTTTTTTGTTTGTTTGTTTTGTTTTTTTATGACACGTGAGCGAGCTGAGATTGGTTTTTACATTTGTGAATGGCTGAAAAACAATCAAAAGAGACAATGTTTTAAGACATTTAAAAATAATAAGGAATTTAAATTTCGCTGTCCATAAAGTTTAATTTTAAAAAAAGGCCATGCTCACTCAACTATGTATTTTCCATGGCTGTTTTCCCAGTGCAATAGTAGAGTCAGTCATTGCCATGGAGACCATATATGGTGCGCTTATCACTGCACTACTGCTCCGTGTACTATAAATTGTAGTGATACAGTTTTAACTCAACAGGGTTTCAGGTGCCACATATATTGCCATACTGCAACATCGAAACAATTTTTTAAAGCATTTAAATTCTTTAGCCACCATGGCAAAAGAAAAAAAAAGAGAAAGGTGGACTTTGAATGTCATGCTTTTAATGCACAGTGAAGTGCAGACTATTATTTTAAAATCTAATTAGATGGCAAAGCATTGTGGCTTATAACAGTGACACAGTAGCTGTGCTAAAATAATACAGTGTACATGAGCATTACAAGACTAAGCATTCATCACAATACTCACAAGTTACAAGAAAGCAGCAGTAAGAAAAATTAGGAAATTTAAAATGAAATATCTCCTTAAACAAGAATTTCTTCACACATATAAAACATGAAAATGAGTTTCCAGCCAAAATAATTTTTTGAGCAGCTCAATTATTAGACAAGTACAGAATAAGTAATTGCAGATTGGTAGCAATTCTATTTTGATGTTTTAAATTAAGTTGTCATTTCTTCTCTGCTGGATTGTATTGTTTGTGTTGAAAAGTCAAATATTTTTATTACTGTTCCTTTGCAGGTAATGGCTTTTTCTCTCACCTACTTTAATAATTTCTTGTTGTCCGTCATTCTTAAGTTTAACATGATGTTACTAGGTGTGATTTTCTTTGTAATTATTCTTCTTGGAGTTAGTAGACCTTCTTGTATCTGTTTGGGTAATTTTTACCCAGTTTTTCTTGAAATATGACTTCTACTCTTTTATTGCTTTTCTCCTCCTTGGATTCTAGCTGCATATATTCAGGCCTTTTATCCATGACATAATGCCTCTTTTGTTCTTTTCTATCTGTCTCATCCTTTTTCCCTTCAGTGCTTCATTCTGGATTTTCTTATTTCTATTGCTGTGACTAATTGGCTGTTACATCCGTATATAGGTTTCTTAATTTTAGTTGTATTTTTTGTTTTACAATTTTTATTTTTTACTTTATTATGATTTTATAATCTATGATGGAATTCTCCATCTTTTTATCATATTATATTTTATATCTACTAATAAAATTATCATTGGCCTCCATTCTCCTTGATGTGAATTTTGAATGTCTCTTTCTTTTTTGAGATGGAGTCTTACTCTGTTGCCCAGGCTGGAATGCAGTGGCATGATCTTGGCTCACTACAACCTTCACCTGCTGAGTTCAAGTGATTCTCCTGTCTCAGCCTCCTGAGTAGCTGGGATTGCAGGTGTGCGCCACCATGCCTGGCTAATTTTTGTATTTTGAGTGGAGACAGGGCTTCACCATGTTGGTCAGGCTGGTCTCGAACTCCTGACCTCGCGATCCACCTGCCTCAGCCTCTCAAAGTGCTAGGATTACAGGCGTGAGCCACCGTGCACAGCCGTGAATGTCTTAAGAAGAAAATGTATTAGTAAATGTTAGGAAATTTCCCTATGAATTTTCATTTTTCTTAGTAAATAGGCTCTTCAAATCCCTACTACTTGGTTATTTCCCAGTGCTCTCAAGTAGTGCGTTCTCTCTGTCTCTTTCTCTCCCTCTGTGTGTGTGCGTTTTGCCCAGCGTTTACACTTCAACTCAGGAAGATAAAAAAATTGGAATGAACTAAATCAGAAAACCAGCCCTATTCCTGCTTCATAGCTAGTGTTCAATGAACATTTTTGAATGAGGTAAGTGATGCACTCAATTCTGAGTTTGTGCTGCATGTGGAAGTCCTCACTCTCAAAGTTGTATAATTGTCAACCCCTGCACTTGTATAATCCTGGGAGTCAGTGTCTCCTTAAATTTTGTGCACTAAACTGCCTTACTCATCTTACTTTAAGCCCTACCTATGAAGTGTGCAGAACAAATTTACTCTTATGATTTGTGGTAACAGTCATAGAAAGATAATGTAATTTCCCTAAAGCCACATTGAAACCTAGAAGACTAACAAAAAAGGAGAATAGTGTTGATAATTATAGGTAGGATGCACTATATTTTTGGTCAAAAATATAGTTTCCAGCAGGATAGTATCAGAAAACCATAGTCAATGCTAGTAAAACTCAAATCAAAGCCCTGTGAGTACTTTAGAGCAGTGACAGTAAAAGTAAATTTCACAAGATCATTTCTCATATACCCAGCACACTCCATGACCTGAAAGAATATTTTTTGTTTGTTTGTTTTTGGGTGGTACATATTGACTTTATTGCTTGCTATTGTTAACCTCTACCATACCCATCAGGCTTAAACTTAAAATTAATGGATGACACTTAAATTCTGTCCTTAGCTTAACAAGCCTTCGTTATGAAATCAAACTATTATTGTATACTCTTTTTTCTTTTTCTCAAGCTCAGCAGATGCCACGCTAATCTCTACAAAGGTGGTAATAAAGATATTTGCAGTCAGCATGTACAAGAAAAGTATAAGAGATTCTCACTACCAGAGAGCAACATTTCTGTTTAAGAATACGGAATGATTTACAGGTGTTAATGGACATGTATTATTGTTGAAATGGTGCTCAGTTAAGGCATCTGTGGAACTACAGAAAGGTCTGTGTTGAAAATGAGTACACCTGTTTACAACCTGCTAAAAGATGTATTAAGGATAAGATGCAGTTACCCAAAAATAGTCCTAAAAGCAGGAATTAGAAAGATTTATCTCTTTCTAGCATTCTTGTTTCTGTATTCAGCGTCTTCCTCAGGTGTGAACTAAAAACTTCATTTTGGATCAGTCATATCATGTAGGAACTAAGGTTGAGTTTAAAGTGCTGTCTCTTAAGTGAAGGTCAGTGGTTTATCCATTATAGCACCCAACCCCAAATACTTCTAGCAATTAATTATATCTATATCTGTTTTTATAGAGTAAAAGAATAAAGAAGTGACAGTCAGCAGTTTTAAGTAATACAAGTTAAAGGTGTTCTATCATTTAAAATGATATATCATTTTGGAAAGAAAATTTAAAAGCTGGTACGTGCAATCTAAAATTAAATACAGATTTTGAATTTCAGGCTGTGAAGCTAAAAAGATCAAAGGAAAGTCTTTACAGTACTTTGGAATTTGGTATAATACTTCCCGGGAGGTCATTTACTCCCATAATTTAGTCTGACTTATTTTGGCTTCAGGTCCATTAAAAATGTGCAGCAAAAAAAAGGAGGCTTCTTTTTACTTTAATTTTTAACAGCAACTTGTCAGTGAAAAAGAAAGGTGTCTGAAAGAGGATCATCTATCATAGTCCTAATAGCTTTCAAATCTTCTGACTTTTTGAGTCTGCTTGAGAGAGAAACTTATCTTGAAATGTCTATATTTTAACTCTTTCCACTGTTCTATGGAGGAGTATTACATTAGATCTTAAGCATTACTCAAATGCAGTCACCACCTCCTATGACATTCGGGGTTGTTACCCCTTAGCTAAGGAAACTTTAGAGGTCAAGAGGATTGGGTATATTATTGGCTATAGTCTTTACTCCTTTTTTTCCTGTTCTTTTTAAATGATTGAGTGCTACCAATGTGAATTCAGCTGATGGGTGGATAGTTGAATACATCAAACAAAGAATCAAGTAAATAATTTCTATTTCTTCCTCTTTTCTTTTTTTCCTCTTTTGTTTCTTGTCTCTCCTTTTCTCCTTTCTCCCTCACTTCCTCCCTTCCTGTTTTTCTTCTCTCCTCCCCTCCCTTTTCCTCCCTCTATCTTGCCCTTTCCCTCGCTCTCTCACACACACACATCAGGAAGAATAAACAATAAGGGCTAAAATACTAGGCTGGGAGTCAAAAAAAGGGAAGAATCCTGTATTCTATCTCCCTATGCCTGTGTGTTTCATTCTGTAAGTTACTTCACTTCTCTAGTCTTCAGTTATCCTCATTTGGAAATAAGGAGGTTGCACTTGATGAGATTTGAAGTCTCTTCTAGGCTTGAACCTGTCCTGAGCATGCTTCTTTAGAATATTAGTAATTACTCTTTTACAATGACAAATTCTACAGAGAGATGCTCATCTTCTCTTAATTTTGGTCCAGAAAACTGGCAAAGGATTACTTTAATTGTACCAATATAGTTCAACTAATCTGACTAAATAAGTTTTCATAAGAGCAGATGTCCACCCACTCTTAAGAGGGTAAGTAGCTATCAGCTCATCATGGGTGGCTGTCTAGAGTCCTCTACTGGGAAGGGTTGTGAAGCTGGGTCCAGAGAGTGCTGTGAATTCTGGGCAATGTCCTTCATCAGTGAGGAAAAGGTAGGTGGGATGTACCTATCATTGTTTTGTCATCCCTGAACTCCCTCATTGCCAAAATTGTGTAAAATTACACTATTGGTAGACCTTAGCAAAAATCAACCTGAATGGAATGAAACATAAGGCATAACAAGGCTTTTATAAGTATTTTGATATAGAGATGGCAATCAAAGTTGAGGTCCTTACAAATTTACAAGTTTCTAATATATGTCAGTTCTGGACTTATTATTACTTCAAGAAATGCTTGAAGTAATTCTTATGGTCCTCATGAACACATTCACAAAATGGACGGTGTTTCATTAAATAATGTAGGAATTTCAGGGCATTTATTCTTCTTCATACAACATTTTAGGGAGCCTCCCTAGTAACCCACCTACTGAAATCCTTATACCTTAAACAACTCTACATTAAGATTTGGTTTAGTATCAAAAGGCCATTTCTTGGACCAGTGTTTGACTCAAATAAAATACATCTGGAATACTTGCAATATAAACTAGTCACCTTACGTGCTTCTTGACTCTTGCTGTTGAAAGGTTCAAGCAGGCCAGCCTCTATTGTATTATAATCTAAAGAAAGTGAACATTAAGAATTATAGAATTTATATTCTTGTTCTAGTGGTAAAAATATGGTAGGAAGTTTTAGATATTTTCTATTTCTATTCTCTGAACCACTTGGAGATTTGGATAACAGACAGTTCTCAGAAACACTTACATACAAAAGAGTTTAAAATATGTATCAACCCATTCAGTAATGTGGTATAATCTATTGTATTGTGCAGATAATTATAGCCAAATGTTATGAAGCAATACAAGTCAAGTAATCTGTTGAGATTTTTGCATTTTTTTGGCTTATTTTGGAAGATTTTTATTTTAAATCTTCTTATTTCATATAATTTTAAACTGATATAACAATCACAAGAAGGGTTCAAGAAACTCCGAACTCCGTATACTTTGGATGGTTAATATTATATGTCAACTTGACTGGGCTAAGGGATGCTCAGATACCTGCTAAAACCTTATTTCTGGGTGTGTCTGTGAGGATATTTCTGGAAGAGATGAGTATTTGAATCAACAGACTAAGTAAACAAGATCACCCTCAATAATGTGGTGGGTGCCATCCAATCTGTTGAGTGCCTAAATGAACAAAATGGCAGAGGAAGAACAAATTTGCACTCTCTGCTTGAGCTAGGCCATCCATCTTCTGCTGCCCTTGAATATCAGTGCTCCTGGTTCTTGGCTACCTTTGGACTTAGAATGAAACTTACACTATTGACTACCCTTGATCTCAGGCCTTCAAATTTAGACTGGAGGTGCACCATTGTTGTTCCTGGGCCTCTAGCCTGCAGATGCTACATCATGGGACTTTTCAGCCTCCATAATCATGTGAGTCAATATTTCATAATAAATCTCTTTGTTTATATCTCTATATATCATATTAGTTCTGTTTCTCTGGAGACCCCTAATATAATACCCTTTTCTTATTCACCAATTTTTTAGTTCTCCTTCTCTTTTCTTTCTCTCTCCCTCCCTTTCTTTTTCTCCATTTTTTTTCTGAGCAAATTGAATATTAGTTAAGGCTACCATGTCCCCCTTTCTGAATACTTCATTGCATATTTTCAAAGAACAAAGATATTCTTTTACATAACCATAATATAATGACCATATCAGGAAATTTAATATTGATATAATTATATCATCTATAGTCCAAATTCAAATTAAATGTACTTTATAGCTAATTTGTATTTTGCTGGGAAAGGTTGAGAGGATACAAGAGAGGAATGAGAAAATTGCGAGAGCATGTCCTTGAATAAGCAAGAAGAGATGCTGATTAGACACATATCATGGGGATAACCTTAGTTGTGAGACTAGGCAAGATATGCAGGCACAGATAAAAATTGACTTGATTTGTTTTTTGATGGAGATTTGGATGGTTCTCCTTTGTTACTTGTGTCCACTTAGGGAACTAAAAAGCTGAAATTGAAGGAGGAGGAGGAATAAAGGTTTGAGGAGGAAAAGGAAAGTATTAGTTATCTATTAGAGTAGGACAATGAATTGATTAAGAGAATGTGTTATGACTGCAGGTAGCATTAAGGGTACAGTTATCCAGGCATGGTGGCGTGTGCCTGAAGTCCCAGCTACTCAGAAGGCTGAGGTGGGAGGATCACTTAAGCCTGGGAGGTCGAGGCCACAGTGAGCTGTGGTCATGCCACTCTACTCCAGCCTGGGCAAGAGAGTGAGACCCTGTGTCAAAAAAGGGTTACACTTGAGGTTAATTGTCATAAAATGCTTACCATTATGGTATTTTTTTTTTCAACCACATTTGGCTGTACGGGTGCAGGTACAGGGTAAGAGGATATTTTATTTGGCCAGGGCTGAACTTTTGACATGGTGGTACAATGGGAGAAGAGAGGGGCAAGGAGGTTGAATGTGTATGCAAGTGAGTAATTATGAAACTTGACTATGGATTTAAACTGGAAAAGGAGGAGATGTGAGAATCTCAGGGAATAAGACACAGTGAGGAAGGTTGCAGTTATTGTGATGACAAAGTCTAGAATTTATTCTAGGAAGTAAGGAAAAGTAGATGACAAGACCACTGGAAAGGAAGATGTCATGGGACATGGAATTCTGAATTCTGGAATGATCAAGATATGTGATCATTGACATCACTGCAGGAATAGTGTAAGAAAGTACCAGAGAAAAACTGGCAGAGAAAATCTTCCAGGAATGATGCATGACACAAAGCAACAAGGACTGGTAGTAAGTGGTATAGTCTCATAGGAGATTCAAAATTTGGGCTCTTTAGAGAGGAGAGATTGGTCAGAAAGAGGTAATAAAGATCATGGGAAGCACTTACTACTCTACCTTTAGGCTCAAAGGTGTGAGAGAGGTGGGGAGAAAACATGAAAGGGCCAGGGGTGAAAAAGAGTCCTCTACAGAGTAAGTCTTCTGTGAAGCTTTAAAGGAAAGGGCTCTGTACTGCATAGGAGTGCCACATCTAAGGAGGCTTCATTCATAGTGTGGAATTCACTGAACACTTTGTATATTTAGTCTGGCAATTTTCCATCAGCTGGAAGTAAAGTGTCTTAAGGAGAAGCACCATTTTCTAACTCACCAAATAGTGCTATAAGGGCTTATTAGAAGAAGTTGAGGATAAGAGATTTTGTTGATGATGAACCGTAAGTTCCAGAAAGCCCAGAGTAAAAGGACATTAGAAGTCATGGGAAAGTGAGATATGAAGTAAAAGTGTAGAGCTTTTGAAGGCTGGTGACTGGGTATGAGGGATGACCTTCAGAAATTCTGATTCAATTGATTTTGGGTAGGGCCTAGGCATCAGTGTTTTTAAAAAGCTCCCAGTGATTCTAATATGCTCTCAGGGCTGGGGACCATTGTTCTAAGTACTTTACTTGTATTAAGTTATTTAAACAATTCTTCTAAATACCTTTAAGCATGGTATTAAATTCATAAGTGACACATGCATAATGTTACATATTGTATAGTAAAGATTAAGTGAATCAATCACTCCAGCAAACACACAGTTCTTTTTATCTATCGCTGTCATTGTCAACAGTTCAAAATTAACACAGATAATTTTCACCCAATAAGTAGATGCTTCCAGGTTTATTCACTGAATAGATAAAATGAAATCTACATCCAGTGTGACCTTGGAGACATGTGATACCATTTAACATTGTGTACTTTCACAATGTAATTCTTGAGCACAGTCATTTAAAAAAAATTACAAATTTATTTTGTTACTGATTTTATTGCTTATTAGAGACCAAAGATAAAATAAATATTTTAGTCTGATTTATTTTTTTATTTATTTTGAGACAAACTCTTGCTCTGTTGCCCAGGCTGGAGTGCAGTGGCCTGATCTTGGCTCACTGCAACCTCCACCGCCCGAGTTCAGGTGATTCTCCTGCCTCAGCCTCCCAAGTAGCTGGGACTACAGGCCAGTGCTACCACGCCTGGCTAATTTTTTGTATTTTTAGTAGAGACGGGGTTTCACCGTGTTAGCCAGGATGGTGTCGATCTTCTGACCTTGTGATCCTCCCACCTTGGCCTCCCACAGTGCTGGGATTACAGGCGTGAGCCACCATGCCTGGCCTTTTAGTCTTAATTTTAGATTTAATAGTTGAGTGCCTATATAGGAGTCTTTGGGAACGAATACCTTCCTACAATCTCTATTTTGGTAACCACTGGCAGCTACACTTAAGATTTTCAGTTAATTTATGGTGTTAGTGATTCACAATTCAACCATAGATGTTTTGCTTCCTCATGCCTTTGTAGTTATCCTGTCTGCTGGTAAAATATCTGTCAATTATCTGTGTTAGTGTATGTTGTTAAACAATTTAATTTGGAATTTGAACATGAAATTTGCACTCTGATTTTTATTGATATTGATAAAAGAGCAATTATCTTTTAATCAGGTAGATCTGATTTCAGTTTCCTATAATAATGTAAAACAACAAATGCAAAAGGTTATGTTGTAATTTTATTTTTAAATCTGCAAACTTCTACACATTTTACTGGAAACTTATCTCAGTTACACTTTAGTGCATCAACAATTATCATGAGGCTGAGCATCATCTGTCAGAAACAAACACACTGAAGATTCTGAACTCATTGCTCACAGGTTTTATTATAATATTAAGCACAGGATGTAAGAAATCTAAATGTACCACATCAGGAAATATTATCTTCTACAAATACATAATTTGGGATTTTTCCTATTCAGAAGACATGTTGAAAATGCTCAAGAATATTGTACAGTGATTTGTCTCAGGCTGCAATATCTAATCCCCCCTTTTGGATTGGTACAAATAGTCAAATCACTCCCAAATCTTCAGGAAATGAAAGGCTAGATCGCTAATCACCGCATGCGTACTTCACTTTAATATTTCATTCAGCATTGATAGAAGATTATAATGGAAGATATTATGAAAGGGCACCACTACAATTGTACTCAGTGGGCCATGTGTAATATCTGAAAGTACATCATCTCTGTGGGTACTTTGCAAGTTGCAGTTGTTAGATGAAGAATAAATGTTAAACTAGATTCTCCTAGTCATCCAATCAAAAACATCTATTATGTGCCCTCTGTGTGCAAAGAACTGTATTAAGTGCACAGCTTTGTCTCTGCATTATTCTTAAACTATGTTCCTGGCGTGTGTGTTAAGCAGCGCTGAGTGGGTCTTGCACTGAAATAAAATAAAGGCAATGTTTCCCAGTTTCTAGAAAATAATTAAGTTAGTGCTTAGAATTTTGTCACTTTTATTTTTTTCCAGCTTATTTTCCTTAAATGTTTAATGCCTGATACTGCTTGTTTACACTTGTAGCTTATTTTTTCAATAATTTCAAACTTATGATTTATTTGGGTATAATACATTTTTATTGTATGCTGTTCTGAAAACAACATCATAATCACCAAGTGTCCTTTCTGTCATGCAAACAAGTGTGAACACCAATGTAACTTAAGACTCCTTGGAAACTATAATAATTAATTCATCCAGGCTGTTAGAAATCAGTATTTTAGACAGTTGACTAAAATATAAATATCTAAAATGTAATTGTGTACTTTGAAATAATTAATGTGGTATTTTGTAAGTTAAAGAGTAGAATAATGGGTTATATCTCCGGAGGGTTTGGTTTATTTTGTATTTACTTACATGATTTTCTAGAGAATGAAGTTAAGTCATGTCTATTATTTGTTAATGCCAACCATTTCTTACATCAGACCATCTGTAAATTTAGATCTCACAGACTATATAATAAACCTGTTTTATTTTTGTCAAACAGCATTAGCTTAGAATTTAATAATAGCAAACACTTACTGAGCACATACTTTGTGTCAAGTACTGTATTCTGTGTGTACTGACCTTTAAACCTCTCAATCATTCTATGAAGAAGCAATCTGTATTACCACCTTTATTCACATGGGGAAATTGATTCGTAAAGGTGGTGTAAAGCAACCTAGTTTAGACAATTAATAAGTGAGAAAGTGGAGATTTGAACCCAGTTCATTTGGCTACCGACTCTGGGTTCTTGACAGTTAAGGGATACTAACACCATTTCTTAAAAAATTCAAGAGTGTTGTATTATTTAGTATGCTTTTTGTTGCAAGTGTCACCCTAACCTAAACTGGTAGAAACAATAAAAAGAATTTACTGGCTCACATAATTAAAAAGACTAGAAATAGTACTTGCTTCAGGGAAGGCTTGATTTGTTGGTTCAATGATGTCACCAAGAACCCAATTTCCTTCAGTCTCAATGCTCTGTTTTCCTTAGATAGATGCCAGCAACATCAGAGGAAAATGCTTCCTTATTCACAATCCACAAGAGAAAGACTGTCTTGGTCTCAGTACTTTTTGTGAAAGTTTTGAGAAGCGTTTTGAACGAACCAGTTTAAGTTGATGTGTGCCCCTGAATCAATCACTGTGGTCAACGAGATGCAATACTCTTGTTGGCTTAGGCTGGATCACATGTGCTTCCCTGAAACTGCAGAATCCCCAAATGCGTATCTGATTGAAAGAGAAAATGGATACTCTAAAGGCATCCTACAAGTGTAAACAGAATATGGTATTTCTACATTCAAATGTTTGTGTTAAGAGAGCCATTTCCTAAGTACTATATATATAAATAATATATAATCTTATATTCTCTCTGTCTTTCTCTCTGGTACCTTTTCATGATAGTTAATTCTTGAACTGAGCCAAATGCTATACAAAATGACACTTTGGGGGAAAGAAGCGATGTTACGAGTATCTACCCTAAGGCTGCCGTGTAAGTAGTAATGACCATTGGAACCAAGATTTACCCAGCACATTTGATTGTGTGGACACTTGGAGCACTGAGTAAAGTAGAGAAAATAAGATTCTATTTAAAATTATTGTTCAAATTTCACAAATTGATATTGTTATCTATAGTTTTATGAATCATTTTTTCTTAGGTAACAGTTTTGCTTTTTTTCATACACTTTTAGGAAATAAACACTTCTCTGAGATATAGAGCTCACAATGACTGTAGTCTGACAAATTTCAGTGCCAAGGTTATATTGGCAGCTTGTAACATGGAGGAATGAAATTCTTGTCCAAAGGAAATATACGTGCTTCACGTTCTTCTATGCTCAATAAATAAATTAATTAATTAAAAAGAGGAAGAAAACCCACCTCTGAATTCTCATGTCAAGGCTAAACCATTTACAAAGTACAGTAGTAAACATGCAAGTGGAAGTGAGAAAAAAGTAAGTGACTTCTTTGGTAATGCTGCATGTTCACAGCATCCTAAACTGAAATTGTCATTCACCCATCTCAATGTTATGGTATCTGACATAGACAGTCTTGTTGAACCTAAAAATTGTAAAAGAGAAAATGGCCTTCCTATAATTATGGAGAAAGACTATTTCCTTTATGTCTGATGTTTGTATTTCAAATCAGTTGTGGTGATTTACTTGAATAAACTGGAGTGTTTTACAGATTTATACAACAGGAAATAAAAATTCTTCCTTGAATATGCATGTGAATCACTTAATATTTTTATTTTCTCCACCTGTATATAAAATGTAGAGATATAAAAAGCCACAAAATCTGAAATCGCCAAGTGGGATATATCTTTTGAAATAGCAATTGAGAAAAATGAAAAGAAAAACATTTTAAATAAAATGCTTTTTTTTTTTTTTTTTTTGAGACGGAGTCTCGCTCTGTCGCCCAGGCTGGAGTGCAGTGGCGGGATCTCAGCTCACTGCAAGCTCCGCCTCCCGGGTTCCCGCCATTCTCCTGCCTCAGCCTCCCGAGTAGCTGGGACTACAGGCGCCCGCCACCTCGCCCGGCTAGTTTTTTGTATTTTTTAGTAGAGACGGGGTTTCACTGTGTTAGCCAGGATGGTCTCGATCTTCTGACCTCGTGATCCGCCCGTCTCGGCCTCCCAAAGTGCTGGGATTACAGGCTTGAGCCACCGCGCCCGGCCGTATTTTTTAAAATAAACTTTA
This sequence comes from Macaca mulatta, assembly GCF_049350105.2. NCBI lineage: Eukaryota > Metazoa > Chordata > Mammalia > Primates > Cercopithecidae > Macaca > Macaca mulatta. The sequence goes on along the minus strand of NC_133417.1, from coordinate 68,322,993 downwards.
TTTTAGGAAAGTTTTAAACTTACAGGAAAACTGCAAAGATGATACAGAGAGTTCCATCTTTACACCCAGTTTCCCAAATCATTAACATCTTCTTTGACCATGGTACATTTGTGATGCTTAATAAACTAATATTGACATTTTATTATTAACTGAAGTGCATGTTTTATACAGATTTCCTTAGTTTTTTAAAAATAAACATATATATAGAACACTTCAATATATACATAATGTGAAATAGTACACCAAGTTCCCATATCGCCCACAGTGAGTTTTTCCTGTTATTGAACTCCTACATTAGTATGGTACATTTGTCACAATTAATGAGCCAATGCTGATGCAATATTATGAACTAAAGTCCATACTTTATTCCGATGTCCTTAGTTATGCCTAATGTCCGTTTTCTGTTCTAGTGTCCCGACCAGGATTCAACATTACATTCAGTCTCCATGTCTCCTTAGGTTCCACTTGGTTGTGACGGTTTCTCAGACATTTTTTTTTTTAGTGACCCTGACAGTTTTGAGGATTGTTGGTCAGGTGTTTTGTAGAATGTCTCTCAGCTGGGAGTTTTTAATGTTTTTCTCATGGTTAGAGTGGACCTTTGAGTTTTGGGGAGAAAGACCACAGAGGCAGAGTGCTATTCGCATCATATCAAGGACACATACCATAAATATGACTTATCAGTGTGGATGCAAACTTGATCACATGGCTGGGGTAGCATTTCTCAGGTTTCTTCACTTTATGGTTACTCCTTTTTGCTCTTCTTCTTTCACACTATATTTTTTGGAAGAAAGTCACTATGCACAGACTGCACTTAAGCAGTAGGGAATCATGATCCACCTTCTTAAGTGCGGAGTATCTACATAAATTATTTGTAATTCTTCTGCATGGGAGATTTGCCTCTTTCTTCCTATTTATTTATTTACATTCACATTAAAAAAAAAACAATTAGTCAAGTAGCATAGCACTTGCACAAAATTATTTATTAGAAATAATGGAACAGATGCCCTGATAGCCCAGAATTTTAGGGTTAAGTTTATATTAATTGGAATAGTCTGGTATTCCAGTAAGGCCATGAGACCCACTTAGTCTCTGGATTATGATCAGTCATGTCTTTTCTAAAATCATTTTTTATTTCCTGCTTTTAACACCACATATTAGTGATAATGAATTGTAGAAGCCTATTATCTGATGGATAAAGTAAAAGCATTCTTCTATTTATTCTAATTGTTTCTTATTAAATATTTATCAACAACTGCAGTAGCAGCAGTAACAACAATGTGACTAGGTTTATTGAATGAGTCAGGCATAATGCTGAGTGTTTGACATATATTACCTAATTTAGTCCTTACTACATCTCTATACATTACATCTTTTTACCCCCATTTTGCAGAATAGGAAAACTTCAGAGAGTTAAATAATGACGAAAGTTAGAAAGTTGGCATATGGCAAAGTTCAAATTTAAGATTTTCTGATGCAAAATCCTGAGTTATTATCAACTGCTCTCTACTGCCTCTACATCACCCATGGTGAAAAAGTTTTAAGTATTTCTATTCTCCATCTTTCCTCCTGTAGACTTTTTCTGATCCAATAATATCCTGTGTGAAATACTGTAATAGAAATTTTCCATTGAGTTTTGTTGTATAAGCATTATGGTTTCATTATATGGAACTCACATGGGCTGGCTATTTTGTTTCTTTAATACTTTCCTTGATGCCCCAAATTTCATTAGCATTTTGTCAAGACTATCCATTAATCCATACACGCAACAAATTGTCATTAATCTCCTATGTATATTATGAGGAGATAAAAGCTGAGAAAGATTGATTCTGCCTTCAATAAAACTATGGGTTGAATAGAAATAAAATATTCTATTACATATATATGTATATAATGTACATATATATTAATATAGTACAAGGAGAGAAAGTGGTGAAAATTGTGAGACACATAGACCAATGGGTAAAGAGACCAGGAGAAAGATTAATTTTGAATGGGAATATCAGAGAGGACTTCCTGGGGGTGGTAGCATTTGACTTAAGTTTTGAACAACTGGTAGGAATTGGGAACATGGAAATAGAATTGACCTCTGTGGTTCCACTTTCTGCTGATTCTCTTTATATCTTTCAGACACCTTTAGGTGCTCATCATCAACTGCCTGCCTTTTAAATATACAATTATTGCCTTCTGCCTGTGATTCTTTTCTTTTTGTTCTCTATAATTACCTTGTGCCTTCAGTTACCAGTCTCATGCTGAAAACTCCGACCCTTTCTATTCACCTGTCTACAAAATATCTCAACAGACGTCTCAAACTCAGTATGTCAAAGATAACTCCTCTTCATTTTCTTAGATGTATAATAATACTTAAAATCATTTACTTTTCATCAAGCATTTCTGGGTTTGAGTGCAGGTTTTATTACATACTACCTGACAGACTTTTCGGCAATTTATTTAACCAGTCCAAGACTCTTATTTTTTTTTTTCACACTTAGACAAATACCAGTGGTGCCTACTTTACTTAGATGTCATGAAAATTGAATGAGTTAATAGATGGCTAAGCTTTCCATGCTAGCTATTATTATTTTTATTATTCATGCAATTTTAGTAAAAAATGGCACCATCTACTTGGTCACTCAGGTCCCAAGCTTAGCAATCACTACCAATGTAACTCTTCAATATTACCTTCCACCAGTGCTATAAATTCTGTGTTGAAATGTCTCTCCTTCCTATATCTTCCTGTCTATCCCTACTTTCTACTTTTTTAGTGTAGGTTTTCTATCTCTAATTACAGTAGTTTATGGCTGGTTTTCCTTTAATTCTCGACATTATGTATTGCCAGAGTAATGTTTCTAATACGTTAATCTGATTTTTATCCTCTGCTTTAATCAATGGCTGCACATTATTTAGGAGTTCAATTCCAAACTTTTTAGCTTGATCTGGGCTTTGTTGTAACCTCCTGAATTATCCCTAATAAATTCCCAGCCTCAAACACTGTAGTTTCCCCCAGCCCCATTCCCATGTTACTTATTTTTTTTCCCCAAATTCCATGTCTACCTCCCATGTCTTCTACTTGGAACAAAGCTTTGCGAGCAATGTCTTCTATAGCTGTGATGTGATATGGTGAGCATGTCCTCACCTTTTAAGTCACTTCTAAAATCGTTTTAAGATAGATCGAGAAACTTTTGAGTTCCCACTGCAAACTTTCATGCTGTTACTGTAATCCCTTAACCTTCCCTTAACAATAATTTATTTATGAGTCTCTCTTTTCTGCCACACTGTACATTGCTTGAAAGCAGGGATCTCGCATTTAATTTTGCATTTATTCACACATTCTTGTAAAGTCTTTCCCATATAGTAGGCATTTGATAAAGCCTTGTATGAATTATTTAATAAATTGGTATCCAAATATCAGAGTTACTCATTTCCTCATACTTTTTTCCGTTCGTATTAATTCGTGAGATGTTATCTGTTCTCAAAATTGGATGCTATGCTAGACAGAGGAATTTTTCACTGTAAACTCAGAGAATTCTGAGTTCTTTATCTACCAGATCATTTATGCTGATGATGTTTAACACTACCACTAGCACCAGCTCTTTAAGACTCAGCTCTAGATACTTCTTTATTCAGAGCAGTGCCTCTTTATCATAACCCATCATTTGCTGTTTCTAAAGTAGGTCCTCCCTCCTTTGTCAGAATAGCTCTGTCTGAGATCTTGGCGACCTAATTTCTCAGAAAAATATTTTGCAAAGAAAATTTGCCTAGGATTTCCCTCCATGTGATGCAGAATTCAAATATGCATTTAAATTTGATAGACAGAAGCTAGCGAAGATGCCCAGTATCTTCTTAATTTAGCCTGTCACCAGGTACACCACAATACAATTACCCATTTATTAAGACAGAAAATGAAGACAAAAAGCATTTAATTTTAATTGCCTCTGATACACACCATATTGTCACTTTTTACTGGCTCACTGTGGCTGCCCAGCTAGAATTTCTCTTTCATGCAAACAACAGAACTAAATTGAATTACATAAAAAGAAGCTACACACTGACTCCCAGCAGTATGTTTTGACAAAACATTTTGTCTCCTTAAATGATTTCAGATGCTGTAGTCAAAAGCCTTGACTGCAAATAATGGGTTCATAAAACCTATTTTTAAAATTTTACCTGACAGTAATGCCGTGCAAATACCTGCACTTCTAGTTCACCTTCCTCACTTGTTTACATCAGGATTTTAATAGAGTGGCTGTCACAGAACAACAGCTAAAGGACACTGTTTGATAAGTTGCTACAAAAGCACAGTGTTTAAAATGAGAATTTCCTTTTTAAATTCAGCCATCATAAAAGGTGATGGTGGTGGTGGTTAAGAAATATGTTTTCTTTCTTGGAGGGTCTCAAAATTCTCAGAGTTATGTAATGTTCCAAAAAGTGATGACTTTCAGATTCTGAGTTTTGAGTTGCTAAAGCAGCACCTGGAAGAAAATTCTTCTCATAGTAGGTTCTCAATAAATGTCTTCCTTCAGTGATCGAACATGTTCTTTAACAATGTACTTCATAGAATCTAATTTTAGCTCTAGCATATTTAATTCTATCGAATAAAAGCATGAATTTTTCCCTAATGGATTTGTGTTAGTATATTAAAAGCAGCTAAATATACACTACCGTGTGTGTTTTACTTGTTTGCTCTTAAATCCTTGCTATGAGGAAACAAGTAAAACCTTAATAATGAACTTAAAGTTTATTTAGTGCTTACTATGTGGCTTGCAAGATGTTAAGCACTTTACAGGGATGATCTCATTTAACCCTCTTATCAGTCTAATGAGGTAAGTACTGTCTATGAAGAACCTGAAAAGCTGCTCTGTTTCTCAAAATCAATTGTTTTCATTTAACTAAAAAAGTTATGTAGTTATCATACCATAATCGTGTCATAATGTAAGTGAATCATTCAGTAGTTTCACAGAATTAGTTTTTTTTTTTTTTTTCAACATCATGTGTGGATGTGGAGCCTTATTTGTCATTGGGAACATGTTTTAATATCTGATGCTTTCTTCTAAAAAAAAACTCTGCAATTTTTTTTTAATATCACAACTTCAGCTTCAGTTCTAACAAGGTGAATTCTACACCTGTTTCAGTTTGGTTTTCAGTTCTGTGTAATAAACAGCAACAGCGTTAGCATTATCTACATTTAAGAATTTAAAATTATTTATCATTTTAAAATATCAAGCCTTAAAATTACTATCATAGTAAGGATTTGAAAATGCCAAAAAGTAATCCTAGACTCTTGTATATATTTTGTCAAGACTGGACACTATGATTTTCTCAAGACTGGACGCTATGCTTCCATTTTATTTTCTGCCTTCAAAATGATTGTGCTAATTCCTAATCATTTCTTCTTCAATCCAACCTTATTTTTTTTTCCAAAGAAATTTGTTTCTTTGAAAGAGCTCCCAGAATGGTGTCAAACGTGAATTGGTTCTATATGACATTCTTTTTCTTGGCAAACCCCTTCCACACTGTTAGAGAACTTTTGTAGATTAAAATTGTTGAGATTATTTTAATTCTCTTTTATTCTAAGTAAATTAAATTCTCTGTCTTGTACTCTCTTGCTCATTTTATTTCATTACTGTCTATAATTTGAAAATAGGAAGGAAATTAGATTTTGGCCTACAATGAGATGATATTTCAGGGATTATGGCATCCCTTGTGATATTAAGGACTTACTCTATTGAAGAAATGGCAGTCCATTTTTTCTCATCAGTCATATTTCATGATATCACCTTATGAATGTGTTCCAAGACTATACTGCTGTTACAAAATCCTTAGCAAAGTTGTCTATGAATCAGCATGTGCAAATCCTGGAATCTTGGGGTTAAGGTAGCATACAAAACACAGCCCTGAAACTATTTTGCCATTCAAGGCACATCATTTCTTCACCACAGGGGAAACCAGAAAATACTGAATTTCAACATTTTCATCGTAGTGGTTGTTTGCTCTCTTGCTTAGAAAAAAAAATTATAGTATCTCTCACATGTGTGTCATTTCTGAGAATTGAAAAACCATGGAGTGCTAGAACAGACAGATGTGTATCTTAGATATGATTTAGTTATTCAGAGAGACTAAATTGTGCCTCCAGTCCTCATCAATATGCAAAACCCAGGAGGCAAATAAATGGGGTTTATTTGAAAAATTTATCTCACATTTGAAACACCAAACATGGTAATTTTTATGCCCAAGACTCTAGATGCAATTAGAACGGAAGCAAAACGTATCCCCTTTCTCCATCTCTTTTTAGGACCAAGGACTTTTATGTTCCACAGTGTTTCACTCCTAGCCAGTTGCTCTCACTGTGAACAGTTTGTTAGAACCAACAGCTTGAGCACTGAGCAAAGTTGGTAGAAGTGTATTAATATAACTTGGGCTTTGTCCCGTGAGCAAATTACATAGTTGCTTTAAATCTGAGTTTGACCATAGGTATAATGAGGATAGTAATGATATTTATTCATAGGATAGCTTGAGGAAAGCAATGTACTAATTCATGGAATGCATTTATCCCAACACATAGAAACTGTCACATATATTAAGCACTGCTGTTAGATTTACTACATTGTGGGTGGTAAATGTGTGTGGGTAGAAGTGAAGATGGGTGATTTCTTAATTTATATTTTAGTGCTTCTCATAAAGCAATAATATACAGGTTCCTTTAACAGTTTTAATTTTTAAGTAAATGTTTTATTGAATTATAATAAATATGCAGAAAAGTGAATCACATTCAGATTTTTCACAAAATAAACAGCCTTGTAACCAACCACCTAGATCAAGAAATAGAAGAGAAGTTATGCAATCTCTCCTACTTTCTTGTTCACTACTCTCCCAATAATAGTAATCACTATCGTGACATGTCTCACCATTGATTAGTTTGCTGTTTTGGAACTTTCTGATTGGAATTTCTATAACTGGAAGTTGTGTCTGATTTGTGTTTATGAGATTGACTCATATTGCAAAGTCTCTCAGTGTATGCCCATTCTCATTGCCCGAAAATACCACAAATTATTTATCCATTCTAAAGGGGATGGACCTCTGGGTTGTTTTCAGTTGTTTTATTATGAATAAATCTGCTGTGAACATTCTTGTACATGTATTTAGCTCTCATAAGTATGTCTTTCTGTTGGATATAAATCCAAGGTGGAATTCTTGGGTTGTTAATGTGTATGCTCAGCATTAATAGATACTACTAAACAATTTTTAAAATTTTCACTCCTACTGGCAGAATGTGGGAATTACAAACATTTACTATTATTTTCATATTTTTAATCTTCACAATTTTAACTGTTCGACTGTTGAGTGTGTAGTGGTATGTGGTAGATTTTATTTTCATTTCTCTAAAGAAGCTAAGGGCTGGTTTTGGTAGATTTTTTTTCTTCATATTTCATTGGTCAAATGAATTTCCTGTTTTGCAAAGTATCTGTTGAATTTTTTGCCCATATTTCTATTTTCTATGGGGTTATTTGTCTATTGATTTTATAAGTTATATATTTTGAAGTACAAGCAGATAAAAGTGTGACTTCTCTTTTATTCTTTTTATATCTATTCATAAACAAAATTTCCTAATTTTATTGATTTGTTTTGAGTCTTCTTGGAAACATCTTTCATACATGTGTCTTCATAACATATTTCATGCATCACATTTAATGAAGACATTCTAGAAGTCTCTACTTTTAACAAAGTGAAATGTGTTTATCTCTTCTCTTATGGCTAGTATATTTTGTTGTGCTGACTTAGATTTATTTGTCTACCCCAAAGGTATGAAGATTTTCTCCTGTGTCATCTTCTAGATTGCTATATTGCTTTTCCTTTCACTTTTGAGTTTGCAATTTATGTGGAAATAATTTTGGAGTATGATATGAAGTGAAGGTCAGGATTTCTTTTCCCCTGTCAATATATAGTTGAGTTTTGTCATGAACGTATATTGAAATAACCATCTAATTTTCCTCTTTAATATGTTATTATATAGTATATTTAAATAGTCACATGATTTTCCCCTTATTCTATCAATGTTGTATAGTATATTAAATTATTTTTGCATCCCATAACTCAAATTGGTTGTGCTATACTATCTTCTTGTGTATCACCGGTTTGATTGGCAAATATTTTTCGTCCCTCCCTCCCTCCCTCCCTCTCTCTCTCTCTTCTTTCTTTTCTTTTCTTTCTTTTCTTTTCTTTTTCTTTCCCTCCCTTCCTTCCTTCCTTCCTTCCTTCCTTCCTTCCTTCCTTCCTTCCTTCCTTCCTTCCTTCCTTCCTTCCTTCCTTCCTTTCTTCTTTCCTCTCTCTCTCCCTTTCTCTCTCTCTCTCTCTCTTTCTCTCTCTCTCTTTCTTTTTTTGATGGACTTTCAGTGTTTGGCCCAGACCAGAGTGCAATGGCACAATGCAACCTCTGTCCCCCAGCTTCAAGCAATTCTCCTGCCTCAGCCTCCAGAGTAGCTGGGATAATAGGCGACCACCACCACGCCCAGCTAATTTTTATATTTTTAGTAGAGACAGGATTTCTCCATGTTGGCCAGGCTGGTCTGGAACTCCTGACCTCCTCATACCTTGGCCTCTCAAATTGCTAGGATTACAGGCATGAGACATTGTGCCCAGCCTGATTGGAAAATGTTTTCTTTAGGATTTTTGCATCTATGTTGTGACAAAGATTGGTTTGTAACTTGCCTTTCTTGTCATATGTATTAATTTCCTATTGCTATTGGAATAAATTTACCACCAATGCGGAGGCCTGAAACCACACAAATTTTACTATCTTATAGTTCTTTATACATGTGCCTTCATAACATATATTTCATGCATCACATTTAATGAAGATATTCTAGAAATCTTCATTAAGTCTGTAGGTCAGAAGTTCAGCACACTCACTTCTGGATATATATCCAAAGGGTATGAAATTAGTATCTCAAAAAGATATCTATATCCCCATGTTCGTTGCAGCACTATTTATAATAGCCAAGATATGGAAGCAATGATGGATGAATAAAGAATATGTGGTGTCTATAAATATTTAATTCAGCCATAGGAAATAAGGAAATACTGCCATTTGTGACAACTTAGATGAACATAGAGGACATTAGGCTAAATGAAATATACCAGACATAGAAAGTCAAATACTATATGATCTCACTTATATGTGAAAGCTAAAAAAGTCTAGCTCATAAAAGCAGAGAGTATTATGGTATTTGCCAGGGGCTGTAATATGGGGGGAGAAATGGAGAGATGCTTGTCAAAGGGTACAAATTTTCAATGAAAAGATGAATACGTTCTGGGGGGCATAATATACAACATGGTGTATTGTATACTTGAAATTTGTTGAGAGAGTAGATCTTAAGTGTTACCCCCGCCCCTATAACACACATACACATGTAACTATGAGAGGTGATGGATATGATAACTTGATTGTGGGGATGTTTATTTCACAATGTCTACACTTGTCAAATGATCACATTGTACCTCTTAAATACATGCAAGATTTCTTTGTAAATTATACCTCAATGAAACCAAGGTGTGGGGGAAAAGATTAGTACAGTATCTCCAGACTAAAATCCAGACATCAACAATCTGTGTTTTAGAGGCTCTAATGGGGAATCTGTTTCCCGCTCATTTGGGTTGTTGGCAGAATTCAGTTTCATGCAGCTATGAGACCGATGTCCTCACTTTCTGGTGTCTGTAAAATCAGAGTTTATCTCAGCTTCTAGAGGTCACCATATTCCTTAGATAATGGCCCACTTCCTCATCTTCAAAGCACGTCAAGTTCTTGTCCTGGTCTCATCTCTCTGACTCACTCTTCTGCCTCCCTCTTCTATTCATTAATTTTTTAAAATATTTACTTTTAGAGATGGGGTCTGGCTCTCTTGCACAGGCGGGGGTACAGTGGCATGATCATAACTGACTGCAGCCTTGAACTACTGAGCTCAAGCAATCCTCTCTCCTCAGCCTCTCAAGAATACAGGAGCCACTATGCCTGGCTTTCTTTCACTTTCAAAGATTCATGAGATTAGAATGTGCCTACCGGGATAATCCAGGATAATCTCCTCATCTCAACATCCTTAACCTTAATCACATCTGCAAAGATGCTTTCACCATGTACTGCAGCATATTCACAGGTTCCAGGGATTAGAGCATGGGCATTTTTAGTAGGTCATATTCTGCCTACTGCATCATGCCTTGTCAAGATTTTGCAGGCATTACAAAATGACTTGGGAAGTACCGTCCCTCCCTCCCTCTCTGCCTCTCTCCCTCCCTCCCTCCCTCCCTCCCTCCCTCCCTCCCTCCCTCCCTCCCTCCCTTCCTTCCTTCCTTCCTTCCTTCCTTCCTTCCTTCCTTCCTTCCTTCCTTCCTTCCTTCCTTCCTTCCTTCCTCTCTCTTTCCCTCCCTCCCTCCCTTCCTTCCTTCCCTCTCTCTTTCTCTTTCTTTCTTTCTTTTCTCTAGAAGTGTTTCTGGAAGGTATAGATCAATTCAAGTTTTATTTTTCTAATTGCATCCGTTTCAGTAAATTGTAGTTTTCAAGGAGTTTGTTATTTCATCAACATTTTAAAATTTTTGACATGACATTGCTTATGATGAATTTTTCTCTTTTAAATGTTTGTAGGATCCAAAATGATGTCTCCTTTTTGATTATTGATATTAATATTCTGTGCCTCTTCTGTTTTTCTTAACCAGTGTTGCTAGAATTTTACTAATTTTATTTATATTTTGGAGAATACACTTTTGGCTTTATTGATTTTCACTGCACATATTTTCTATAATTTTTTTTAACTTCTTCTTACTCTCTTTGGTTTTTTTTTTTTTTTTTTTTTTTTCTGGAGACAGAGTCTCACTCTGTCACCAGGCTGGAGTGCAGTGGTGTGATCTCAGCTCACTGCAACTTCCAACTCCCTGGTTCAACAGATTCTCCTGCCTCACCCTGCCAAGTAGCTGGGATTATAGGCGCCCACCACCACGCCCGGCTAATTTTTTGTATTTTTAGTAGAGACAGGGTTTCACCACATTGGCCAGGATGGTCTCGATCTCCTGACCTCGTGATCCACCTGCCTCAGCCTCCCAAAGTGCTGGGATTACAGGAGTGAGCCACCATGCCCGGTCCTGGTCTTATGTTTTCTCAAAAAACATTCTTGAGATGAATTCTTAAATCATTGTTTTTCAGCATTTCTTCTTTTCTTATGTATGTAGTCAAGGTTATCCATTTATATAAAGTGAGATTTACCAATATTTTACATTTGTTGTATCATATTTTCATATGTTTTATTTCAAAATATTTTGAAATTTCACTGTTTCTTTTTTGGCATACATATAATTTAGAATTATTTTGCATAATTTTCAGGCAGTTGAAATTTTTCTATTTATCTTTTATTATTAATGATTTTAAGCTTAGTCAGATAATATATTCTAATGACTTAGTTCTTAACATTTGTTAAGACTTGCTTAATGGCCCAGAAGGGGATACATTTTTTAAAAGTTCACTTGAAAATAACACATATCTATTGTTGTTGGGTTGAGTGTTCTACATATGCCAATTAAGTCAATGTTGTTAATCTTGTTCACATCTTCTATATTCATGCTGTATTTTCATATGTTTATTTCATGAATTTAAATGTGCTTATGTTCGATGATGAATGTGCCTTTTCCTGTTTCTTCTTTTAATTCAGTCAATTCTTGCTTTATATGTTTTGAAGGCATGTTATTAGAGGCATACAACTTTAGAATATTTATATTGTCCTGATGGGTTGGGTTCTTTATCTTTAATAAACATTTCTATTTATTCCTAACATTATTTTTATCTTAAAATTTATCCCATATGATAACAGTGTATCATCACCAGCTTGCATTCAGTCAGTGTGAACATGATACATCTTTTCCCTATCCTTTTATATTTTTCTGCATCCTTACTAAAGTTCAGTTTTTGGTTAAGTACTCCAAGTTTGAGTTTCATTTTTTAATTTAGTCAGACAATTAGTCTTCTAATTGAATTTTTTAGTTTGCTTACATTTAATTGCTGTTACATTGGGGTTTAATGCCTACCATTTTCTATTTGTCCATCTGTTCTTTATTCTTTTTTTCTTGCTTATTTTAATTAATCATATATGTGTTAATCTATTCCCAACCCATTAACTTGTCATTTATTCTTTTACTAATATTCGTTACTTGGAAATGAAAACATACATATTTATTTTACAGCATCTAATGTAAATTAATACCTTTATCACTTCCTAGACACTGGTAGGTCCTTAACACCCTTAAGTTCCCTTTACTCTTTCTCTATTCCTTATAGATTCTCTTCTCGTCAATTATGGCCAAGATTTTAATTTTTTTCATTCTTTCCTCATTTTGAGTGTACCCCACTCTCATCTCTTCTGTGCCTGCTTCCTTTCCTGTTCTTGACTATGTTTTTGGTCTTTCTTTCCTCATCTGTCTCTGTTTTAGCTGTTATTATTTATTCTTCTCTCCTTTAACTCATATTGACATATAATTGAGTTTTGTGAGTTTTAGATAATGGACTAAAATTAAAAACTTTTATTTTAATTATAATCATATTTCTTGAATATCTTAATTTTTTCCCTAATACATGTTTTAAATGTAAATTCTTGCTTTTTGTGATGTACTCTTAATTTATTTCCCCCAATGGCCAGACACTCTTGAGAGGGAGAAAAAAGATTATCATATCTCCTTTAAACAGCAAGCCCTCCCTTCTGTGGTTTTAAAGTGCTGCTTTATACAGTATTTGTTTATTTGGCAGGGAAGAGGAGTTTCAGAGAACTTTAAAACTAACATAATGAGAATTGATGGCAATCAAAATCAATAAGAAATGGATGAACATCCTTGATAGTTTAATTAAAGTTCCCCTAAATTGGATTTGATTTCTAAAATGTGATTCTCATACATTTTTAAAAGACATGCATAAAGTATCTTCAAATATTTTTAAATATAAAGGTCCGCTATAGGAGACACTTTAGTTTTTGTTATCAAAAGCATGATCATGGTAGCTAAGTAAATTAAAATTTTGCCAGGCAAAATTGCTCACTGTGTTTCTTTTACACCTTTCAGAACAATTTACTTACCTACAGCCTTCAGTCTTCTGATTCCCTAAACTTGGTACTCTTGTATTGCCTTCCCCAAGGCCCAAACACTGCAAATTTACCAAGGCCTGTTCTACTGCTCAATTACCCTCTCTTCTAAAATCCTAATTAAATAAACCATTATCTGATGTCTCAGAAAGCAATCCATAAAGAGGAGTTTGGAACATTATTCAGATTTAAGAAATTTTCACTAAGGTGTACATGTGGGACACGTGCAACACTGTAACTCACCCTCTAGAAAAATCTCAAATAAAAAATGTAGTTAAAAATATTCTTAGGCTAAATTCCAACATCCTTGCCAACACAAACCTTCTATATCCCACGACAATGTATCAGCAGGAAAAAGTCACTGAGAAAGTCACTTATGTCATTGTTTCTCACACTTGGGTTTATACACATATTTGTTTTCTTAGGAGTCTGGAAAAATTAATATTTTTCTCTAAAATAAGCCTATAGGGAAAGGGGTTGTGGTAGGTTGAATTGTTTGCGTACTTCATCACTCATAGTTCTCACATTTTGAACCATGTGACTATGCAGTTTCTCCCATCCTTGACTTTTGGATCAGCTAAATCATCTACTTTGGCTATGGCATGTCAGCAGAGGCAATGCAAGAAGGGACATAAAATGTGTTTGTGTGGTTAGGTGTACGCCCTTGTGTTTCTACCATCACCATAAGAAGACCATCCCCTGGGGAGCTGCTGCTTCAGAATGGGCTGGAGTATGAGCCCTAGATTGGACCCACATGGAGTAGACCTTGGTCAACTAGCCTCACAGCTTAAAGCTATTCAGTCTAGTTCAGCCTACTTCAACAGACCCCTCAACAATCTGCAGACATGTGAGTAAGCCCAGCTGAAATACCCTAGCCTCCATGAAGATGTGTGAGAATAAATGCTTATTATTAATGTATGCCGCTAATATTTTTTGTTTTTATTATGCAGCAATATTTAACTTACCCTAGAAAGGAGTAAAAATAATTGTAAAGTATAAAGAATTGAGAGAGGAAAGAGCTAGATAGAAGGATACAGAGGACTTGAAATTCAGAAATAGAGGCTCCAATGAGGCCACACCTTTTCAGTTATGAACTAAAAAGTAAGATCGCTTTTGATCAAGAGATTACTAAAACTTGATTAGTTCACAGACTTTAACCTACTTAAACCTGCTCAACACTGTTCAAGGTAAACTGCAGCCAAAATGATTGGGGTAAGAATTATTCTTTGGACTGTACCTGCTGACGTCAGAACAATATACAACTTGAGGACTACTTAGAATCCTGCTTATCAATTTGGGCCCAGATTTTTAGCGCTGATTTTAAAGGATTCTGGTAAATAGTTTTGACATATGAATGTTTTGTAGGTTTCATGTTTTTCATTAGCCATGCATATCATGCTCTGTTAAAACTTCCTCTCTTCTCAGATCTGTTTTAGTCACAGCAAATAACAGGGACCTAAATAAAACTAAAGGCAGCTAAGTATTGTTTTCCTATTAGGCTAATATTTTCCAAATTGTGGATCTTGATCTCTTAAAAATAAATTTTATGAGTTGTGGTCAGCAAAATTTTAAAAATATGTAGAATAGAAAATGTCAGAGTATATCACATGTAGTAATGGCAAATACTGTTTTGTAAAAACTTTGCTCGATGTATGTTTTACATATGTGGATATTGTGGATTCCAATGCATTTCTGATTGTGGGTTGTATTCATTTGTTAGGGGTCCCATAACAAAGTACCAAAACCTGGGTGGCATAAGCATCAGAATTGAATAGTTCTGGTGGTTAGAAGTTTGAGATCCAGGTATCATCAGGACTGGGTTCTGAGACTGTGAGGGAGGATATATTCCATGCCTCTTTCCTACTGCCTGGTAGTTTGCTGGCAATCATTGGTATTTCTTGGTTTATAGATGCATCACCCCAAATTCTGCCTTCATATTCACATGGCATTCTCCCTGTGTGCATGTCTTTCTGTGTCTCAGTATTTCCTTTTTATCAGGACGCAGGACACAGATTAAGGCCCACCCTAATGACATCACTTTAACTTGATCATCTGCAAAGATCCTATTTCTAAATAAGGCCACAGTCACAGACACTGGGAGTCAGGACTTCAACATCTTTTTAAGATTATATTGTTCAACCCACAACACGGGTCATAGACAAAAAGTTTGAGGACTTATGCATAGACATTCCTTGCCCACACCAATGTTTGACCCCTAAAACCAAGCTGTTCAAAAAGGGCAAAATTTTATATTGATTTGATGATGCAACATGGCATAGAGTACTGATTTGGGGGAGTCCTCTCTGATCCTAACAACCACAAGCAAATAATTCGTATGATTCTAATCACACTTCTTTTTATTTAAGCAGCTGACCACATCTTTCAAGGTGTTTAGAAAGTTAATAAGGATGCTGAATAATGATTTTTAAGGTAATATTTATATTCACCTTTTTCATTGACCTAATAGACATAGCCAATACTTATGTAATAGTTTAGTGACTTATTAAAATATACTATCCAAACAGAAGTATTTTATTAATTATAATATAATCTGTAAGACTGAGTTCCATGGGGAATATATATATATATATATGTATATATGCCACGTATTTACAGCTAGCTGCATATATTTATTCTGTAATTCTTAATCACACCACTGTATGCAGTCATCAGTTTTCTGACAACCATCTGCTTAGATGTCACTCACTCCTTCCACCCTGTCTAGTTGAAATTAAAATATTGACAGAAATAATTTTTTCATGGAAAGTGGAAAAGCTAATAGGGGTGGTGAAACTAGATTGGTTTTTGCTAGCATTGCCCCTGACAATACTCTGACAATTTTTAGCTTGCTTCTTCAAGTCATGCAGTAAATACATTAAAATAAAATGTAAAGCAAAGATTTGAGCAGAGTATCAGCTTACTTTTTTCCTGATAGTCTTAAAATATTCCGGAAAAGTAAAAACAACCACACAAAAATAAAAAAGGCTACTGAGCAGTATTTCTTATATTTTATTATGACTCTATGTAGTTTGAAGAGGGGCACCAGTAGGGATAAAATGTTATTCTGCTCCTTTACAAATACATAATGGCAATAACAGTGATAAAACAAAAGAAATGAAAGCAAATGTTTTAACAGAATGGAGGACCCCTTTTTAAAAACTTTAAGATATATCAATAACAAATTCATTTTGAAATTATTAATAGACCTAGCATATTCTTTACTGAAAATATTTAATATTTAAATAATCCAACTCTAAACTTCCTTTTGACCTTAGCAAACAATATTTAGCCACAGGAAAAATTCTTAGATTAGGTTTTAGAATTTCCATAGGAGGTTTTGTTATTAAACAAAACACTTGACTTCCTACCCTTAAGAACCTTGAAAGCAAATAAATTGTCACTAAAACAGTTTGGATTTATACCCCCAAAACATAAAGTAGCATCACCAAGGGAGCAGAGGACTCATACACATGTACAATTTATTTCATCTTAAAAATTGTGTTTATATAGTTAACAGATGAAGAATTAAGGTGGTGAATTGGATTGTGGTAAGAGGATGCACTGACAAGGAGAAAGATTGGAATTAAGACTACAGTTAGTAGAGAGTTGAAGGAATCAGAGAAACCACAGGTAAAACAGAAACAAGAAAAATAACAATCATTTACTTTTTGCTTTATCCTAATTCATGCATGAGAGAGTATTTTTCATATTTGAACACAAAATACCTAATATAGAGAAAGGCTTTTGTCAATGATTCTTGCATGGTTCAAAGACCACCAACATCATTCCAACCTCATTTTTCTAAACCTCATCCCTAGCCATATTTCTTTCTACACCTTACAGTGTGCCCTTTTATATCTCCCTCTATGGGTTTGTTCTGTCCCTGACACATCTTGTTTTTGTTTCCTTCTCTTCCTGCAAATGTGTATTTATCCTTCAACAACCAGCTCTAAACTCACATTCCCCTGAAAATGTTCATGACCAGGGCCACCACTGAGAATTAATCATTTCTTCATCTGTTTCTAATTCTTCATACTGCTCTTGTAATATTTATCACATTGAACTATAGTAAGTTATTTATGAGTGTGTTTCCCAAGCTAGACTATGTGATCCTCAAAGACAAGGACAGTGACTATGTCTTAATAATGTTTTTATTCCTAGAGCTAAGAACATGTAAGTCCACAATAAAAATTTATTTACTTGTGGTTGTTTTGTACTAGAATAGTTGCAGCAGCATACCCTAGGTCTAGTAAAAAATTTGCAGAGGTAATGACAGATGTCTGCAGACTTCATTTCCATGCTAGCTCAGTTCATTCTCTTGAACTTTTGGAAGGCTTTGAGAGAACAAAAACAGTAACCACTACCTCCACCACCACCGCCACCACCAAATAGGATCTTCCTAAATGTAGTTCATGTCTCTCCCCTTATAGTTTTCTTATTCCCAGCTGTATGTCTACACACAGGAAAGCATTATTTAAAAAATATTAGCTTTCTTCTGCCATGGAGCATTTTAGATCATCTTACCATTTGTAGTTTATTGTTTTATTGCTGCTGTTGCTCCTGGCCAGGCAAGCTGTACCTCTCCTTTTAAGGTGGATCCATTCTAAGGCAGAGTCATTGATTTCTTAAAAAGCCAAAGCAAGTACATTTTTCAGTTCTATCTTTGGAAAGGTGATTTCATTTATTACATTTATTAATTAATATTTTTAACATTTATGGTACAGATTTTTATGCTAGACTCTGTATTGTGGACTACAGGTGAGACAAAAGAACTCATGTTCCATTGGGACTGGTGGCAGGGTGCTATAGGTAAGTGGATAAAGACAAAGCAATGTGATAGGATGATAGTAGAAATAGGAGAAGCGGAGGAGGGCAGTGCTGTAGGAGATGAGGGAAGGAAGTGGGGGTGCAGGACAATGTTTTACAGAGGGAGTGGTACTTGAATGGGGCTTAAAGATAGAGGATGAGTTAGCCAACATGAACATAGGCATTTTAGACATTGGGAATAGTACACTGAAAAACAGAGTTGTGAAAAGTCTTAGCTTATTAGGAAAGGAACTGAATGTGATTAGATCAGTTACTAAGGTGGTTGATCCACAGAGCAGGCATCAGATAATAGTACTTTAGTGTTGGTCCACCCTTCCCAGGCCAGGAGAGACCCAGTCCACACATGACCCCCAGTTCAAAAACACCACCTCATCATAGTGTTTTGAGGAGTCAGAGGTAAAACACAGTCACTGCCTGTATAAGCTGAGCAGACACCAGTGACCATTTTGCAGGGCAGGCCCCCTCTTCCCTTGTTTACTATAATTCAAGACAACATAGAACGGTTTATGGGCTATATGAAAAGGTGGTCTTTGGAATTTGGCACCTATGATCAGACTGGTACTTCACCAGATTTTACTATTTAAGAGAAAGGACTGTGCCTACATTGAATGTGGCAGACTATGAATCATAGCTTTGTCCTATTAGACAAAAAGAAGCTGACGTCCACGATATGAGGTGACTTGACCAATCAAGGTCATATAACTTATTAGTGAAAGAGTTGGTGCTGGAACCAGGGTTTCTGGCTCTCAGCCCAGTATCACTTCCATTGTCCATGTGCTGTTCTTATCAAATGGAGGTATTTGCTGGCATTTGAGGGGACTAAGAATCTCAACCTATGTTGAAAATAAATGATAAGTTCTCTGAGGAGCTTTGAAGTTAATAGACTTTGTGATGGTTAATTTTGGGTGTCAACTTGACTGGCATGATTTCTGGGTGTGTCTGTGAGGGTGTTTCTAAAGGAGATTGTTATGAGAGTCAGTGGACTGAGTGGACAAGATTCATCCTCAATTCAGTCAACTGAAGGCTCAGATAGAATAAAAAACAGAGAAAATCTGAATTTGTTCTCTCTCTTCTAGAGTAAGGATACCCTTTGTCCGCTGCCCTTGTACATCAGAACTCTGAGTTCTTCATCCTTTGAACTCTGGGACTTGCACCCCTCCCCGATCCCTCTGACCCCCATGTTCTCAGGCATTTGGCTTTAGACTGAGAGTTAGACCATCAGCTTCCCTGGTTCTGAGGCCTTTGGACTTGGACTAAGTCATGCTACTGGCCTACCTGGTTCTCAACTTTTAGGTGACCTGTAATGAGACTTCTCAGCCTCCATAGCTGTGTGAGTCAGTTTCCCCAATAAATCCCCTCTTATCTCTCTCTCTCTATAGATATATATATCTTTTATATATATATATATCTTATTGGTTCTACTGCCCTGTGGAACCTTGATTAATACAGGCTTGTAATTGCTTTCTTTCTGACCAATCTTGTCTTAAATTTGTACTTATTTCTGGATTCCCAGTGATGCAAACATCATTGAGCACTCAGAAATAAAAACCCATTCTTCTTTATTTAGATATAATTTAGAATGCCCACCAGTTTTGACCTGGCACAGGCTATCTGATATTCTCAGTATAATCCATTTTTAGGCCAACATCAGCCAGGATTCCTGCAAGAAAATGAGAACACATGCGTAAGGGGCAATTGAAGATACTTTAGTGAAGGGACTCTTTACAATGAAGTGGGTAAGAGTAAGGGAAACTAACAAGCTATGGTGAACCACATTGGGGTTCACAATGGTAGGAGAGATGTTTGTGACCTAATGCTAAATAGGGAAGAAGAAGGAACAGTTGCTGGAATCTGAAGGGAATATCAGTACATACGAGACAATTCTCAAAAAAGATGTAATTGTACATATAATAATAGCCAACTTGAGGCACAGGAGGGAGGGAGCTGGAGAATGAATATCCCAACTCCAATTCCTTCCCGCCCTCAGGTATTCTCAGTTTCACTGAACCCAAGAAAAAGTAGGAGAATAAGGTTTTTAAAGTCAGCCACCAAGGACACAGGCAGAATCTGTAAGGGAAATAGAGAATATCCAGGACAGGGCAAATACAAAACAATCATCCATACCCTGGCCCAGGATCTCCTCCATCCTCCCGTTCCACAGCCATTTCCGGATGTGCAACTCTATAAACTGCTCTGATTTCAAAAAGTTTACCTAACACTACTGGGAGAATTATGTAAATAGAATAGTTTGGCTGAGCAGTGACTAAAGAGAGAGGGAAACATGACCTCCATCTGCAAGCAGTGGTGGGAATGGAAATGATTTCCTCTGGGAACTCAGCTGGGATTACTGTTAAATCATTTGTATACTGTTAAATGAGTTGCGTGCTGGTGGGGCAAAGAGGTCTTGGAACTGTGTTTGCTGGCTTTCTCCCTACCTCCATCATTGTCTACAAGCATTTGAAAGGTTGAAAAAACAGCACAAGAAGGTTCTGATTCAAGGTGATAGAACCAGAAGTAGTAAGGTAAAATCAAGAGAAAGATATTGGAAGTTAAAAAACATGAAAATGTTCATAGCAGAAGACAATCTTTTATTAAAATATGCTAAAGGAATAAAATATGGGGGAAAGCTCTTCTTTTGCATATTCAGTTCTACAGTGAATAAAGCTCTAAAAATTTACGATTGAAAATAATCTTTGTGGAGAAAAATACCATGTAGTTTATTTCTTGTTTGCATATCTAACGAGTACACTTAGCAAGATTAACAAGCATTAGCAAGATTCACATTTAGGATATGGCTAATTGATATTTACTTTTACTATCTGAAATGCGGCTTCCGATACTAAACATTTTTAAATATCTGAAGATAAAAGTTCTTTTTTCCCTTCAGGTAAAATGCTGAATATGTAGTTAAAAAAATCTAACTTCATAAACATTTTATGTAAAGGGGTTTGGTATGAGGCTTGCTTTCAAAGGATATATTTAAAACATAATATAAGCCTTCCTATTAAAATTTCAATTAAATTAAGCATATATCGTGCACCCACTGAAATGGAGGTTTTCCCAGTTTAAGACTTTCTGCCTGACCTGATGAGTTCTTGTGGGCAAAACTTATGTCTTATATTTAATTGTTTTTCCTATATACCCTGCATAGTCCCTCAAGCATAAATTATAATACAAAATTTGAGTAGAGAATGTTGTGTAATCACATTACCGATCATACTGTGTCAGACACTGTTGTAAGAACATTCAATGTCTTAATCCATTTAAGCCTCTTAAAAACTTTATTAGACATTTATATCTTTGCAGATGAGGAAACTGAGGCTTGAGAGGCTATATAACTTGCTCAGGTTTATGCAAAGATCTAGCGGCAGGGTTAGGATTCAGATCTGAGAAATTGAGTGCTAGACTTTGGGTTCTAAATCATGACACCATACTATCTTCAAGATTGACATAAGGTGGAGCAGAATATGAGGAGCTTTGAATGCCAGGTCATTAGGTTGTCAGCTGAGAAATCTTGTATGCTTTTACATAATAAAATACTAGGATGAAATCTTTTACATTAAAAAAGTCTATCTTTTTTAGGGTTCAAATAAGGCAGACAGAAAAATTGTGGTGTCTTTATAGCTTGATGCATTGTTTATTTAATATTGATTTAATGTCTAAACGATGCTATGATTATAAAGAAAATAACAGATTTTATGCTATAATGCAATGGCTTTAAAACTCACCTTAAAAACCTTTGCTCAAACAAAATTTTCTACAGACACTTGTAAAATATATTAAGAGGCTTCAAATACTTTATACCTGTGATTCTGGGAAGAAAAAGTAGTTTCTGGAAGAAGTGCTGCCAGAAAGACTGAAAACAAGAGCCCCTTTCTCAATGGCTATTTACCTTTTTCTTCTTTTACATGGTATACCTGGCTCACAGGGACTTCACTAGCCAGGGAAGGCTAATTGCTATAATGAACAATTGCAAATTTTAAGTGGCTCAACATATCAAAGGCTTTTTCTCCTTCGTCATCTTATAGTTCAATGCAGGTTGCAGAGTGGAGGCGGCACAAAGTTATTTGGAGAGCCAAGCTGATGGAGGCCCTACCATTTCCAATACATGGAATTT
The DNA here is from genome assembly GCF_049350105.2 of Macaca mulatta. Classification (NCBI taxonomy): domain Eukaryota; kingdom Metazoa; phylum Chordata; class Mammalia; order Primates; family Cercopithecidae; genus Macaca; species Macaca mulatta. Next base: position 68,300,946 of record NC_133417.1, on the reverse strand, counting down.
AACATCTAACCAGCAAGTTGGAAAGAAAGGAAACAAACATGAAGAAGGCATACTCATTCTATTTTTTTTTTTTTTTTTTTTTGAGATGGAGTCTCGCTCTGTCGCCCAGGCGGACTGCAGTGGCGCGATCTCGGCTCACTGCAAGCTCCGCCTCCCGGGTTCACGCCATTCTCCTGCCTCAGCCTCCCGAGTAGCTGGGACTACAGGCGCCCGCTACCACGCCTGGCTTATTTTTTGTATTTTTAGTAGATACGGGGTTTCACCGTGTTATCCAGGATGGTCTCGATCTCCTGACCTCGTGATCTGCCCGCCTCGGCCTCCCAAAGTGCTGGGATTACAGGCGTGAGCCACCGGCGCCCAGCCGGCATACATTCTTAACTGCTGTAGCTGAGAAGTCACAAGTGACATTTCAGTTCACATTGCATTGATGAGAACTGGTCACATGGCTTCGTCCTGCTGCAAAGGGCCAGGAACTATAATTTAGCTGAATGCCCAGGAAGAGGAAATATGTTCAGTAAGCATGCCAGTAAGAGTGCATTACAAATCACACTCTCTTTTAAGTAAAGCAGTATGCTAGGAACTAAACATACCAAAGTAAGTCAAACATGGTTCCTGTTTTCAGTGAACTTTCTGTCTAGATGTGGAATTTAGTTGAATAACTAAATATAAACTAATGGTAATAGTTAAACTAAACAGTGACAATTCTAAATGCTTTACAGGAATTAACTTCCTTAATGAAATCCTTAGTATTACTATTTCCATTTCACAGATGGAAACTAAACAAAGTCAACAGTCATGCCCAATGAGGCATGACTAGTAAGATGTGGAGCCAGGACTTGAGCTTAGACTAACTTCAAACTCCACACTCTTTAGAACGGTCAGTGCCACAGGAAGAATACAGTCACAGTGCATATCTGGCTTGTGAGGGAGGAGTAGCTATGTGATGGTGATAGGTGGCCATCAATCTGCAGTCTTCACTTGGGAGCACAGGCAGACCATTCAATAAATGTCAGGAATTTTTGTATTATTGTAGTAAGTTTCCAATAAAAGATAACATTTTGAAAAATATTTTAAAGGAGTTAGGCCATTTGACAAATGGGAAATTAATGTGAATGGGACTTCTTCGAAAGTCATGAGAAGGCTTTTTTAAAGAGGTACAAATGCAAAGACTAGAAAAAGGAATCAAAAGAGTCCGGGAAAAGTGCAGTGATTGAACAGGGAAGAAGGATTTTTGTGCTGGCTTGTTTGTTCCTTCCTACCTTCTGATAGGCTTCTGCCTACTGTCCTTTAACTTCAACTTTCCATCAACACGTCCTTTCATATACTTTCCTCAAGTAGAAGCCAGATCTAAAGTAGCTTCACAATGTACTGCAAAAAGCTTCAAACAAGAATCAGGGAACCAGGGGTCTTCTGGCTCTGACACTCACCCCTTTTTGATCTGGGGCAAGATACTTAAGACTCTTGGGCCTCAGGTTCCTTACCTTTAAGAAGAAAAAGTATGAACCACATCATTTCTCTAGTTGTTACTGATTTATCATTCTTCAAAACATCTGAAATTCCAAGATCTTAATACCTAGTAATTTTTTTTAAAGTTTCATTTGCTATCTCATTTTTGGGCAACCTCATGCTGTGTGCGAGATTAGTTTTAAGATACAAATGTTTATGTTTGTATTCCGTATAGTAGGTGTTAATTCTGAGTCAAAGTTAAATATTTTGATATAAACTGATCTTGTTATACCATTAACTTTTCTCTCTACACATTTTATTGACTTTCTGTTCTGTTTATAGGATGAAGTTTTCACAGTATAATTTGGCAATGGGATCATGGAAAATTTTAGGATATGAAGACATCCATAGGAAATATGAGTGGGAGTGTGTTTTTCTTGATTTAATAGATGCAATTTAAAATTTAGACTCTAACAATAATGTTAAGAAATAGCTCACTTTATTGATGAAAGGTTCTGTGACTATTTTAGTGGAAAATGAAAATCAGAAATAAAATTATTTAGACCTTGGCTATGAAAAGCAAATGCTATTTCATCTATTTTTCTGTAGTTAAGAAACAGAACTGTTGTATCTATTAAATTAAGCTGGAGCATGCTATCATCAACCTACCACACAGAAAAAGAAGTCTATGAAAACTTCAGTCATTTTGATCTCAGCATGATGATACCCCCTGCGTGGTTTTATAATTCTCAATTAAAATGAGTAATTCAGGGAAAGAACAAGTCCCATGAGGGAAGATGCCAAGAAGGAATTCTAATGTTAAAGAAATACTTTCCTATGGTAGGCCTATTACAATGGTTGGTGATGCTTCCAAACATACCTATACCTACATTCTTTGATTTTCATCTTAACTTAGTAGAACTAGAAATAGATTTAGGAGCAGAACTTAAAAATGGCTGCTGTTGTATTACTAATTCTGTTTTTTTTTTCCCATTAAAATTATCCCACCTGATGACACATTTTTTTTTGGTTATTTGTATTATTAGTAGTAATATATGTAGTACTGGATCCATCAGAACTATGAACTTTTCTGCTTCCAATTTCATACATCCTATTATGTGCCTGCTATTTTTCTGCCATTTTGCTAGGGTTTACTACAAATGTCTAATTTATTGCTCAGAATAATCCTATACTGTTTAAGTAAGAAAGGTGACTTGGCTAAAGTCATGTAAGTTATAATTGCTCAGAATTTTAACTGAAATATTTTAAAAGTCTTTTTCTATATAGTTACACATTCGCTAATTCATTTTTAATATCTTCAGCTGATGGTATTGCAGAACCCAAACATTTTGGAGCACCTAGCCACTGAATGATATTTAGGAAGGAATCAAATATATTGTTGTATTACAAAGAACACTTGGAGGGACCAGGTCTTCATGTTGGTAATATTTGAAGGCTAAAGGGCAGACATCCTCCTCACCAGCCATCCCAGTAGTTAAATTTCCTATGGCTTTAGGTGTTTTTGAACTGGGTCAAAGTCCTCAATTAAAATGCAAAAGTGCCCCCTAGAAAGACAAACACATTAAATTCTTAACCATTAATACTTTAGTCTGAATTATTTTTCAGATCTTGTCTCCAGATAGAGCCCCAAGGGCATAGAACATAGGTCTGAGGAACTGAAATAATGAATTGAAAGATGTACAGATTTGGGGATGCCTAAACGTGAATAACTAAGAGGGCATCAAATGAATTTATCTCATGATCACTACTAGCACATGTAGCACCTGTTTGTGAAATAAAAAAAGTTCTCTTTCCAAGGATGAATTACAAAAAAGCACCCATTCTAGGTAGATGAATTACAGTAAGGCATCCTTTCCCCCAGGATGATGTAGCTTCAAGCTAGGGCACAAAAATTCATGGGGGGAAGTGTGAACTCGATGTTAGCCCCATAAATTCCCCCTGGGCTGAGTACCTTTGTGTACAACTTGCACAACCTTTCTTGGAAGCCTTAGTTTTTCTGGAGAACCACTGGATTGCATGAGTTCATCGGGCCCTACAAAGGGGAAGAAAATTATGTTTATTATAGAACTGAGAATCAAATTTATTTAAGGCTGAGCTTAAATGACTCTTGTCTTTGGGGGATTCTAGGAGCAAGAAGCTGTAGCAACTTCATACTGCTGGTTGCTCACTGAGGCTCCACCCTGCAGGTTAGGAATTGGGCCTAATGTGGAAAACACGGAATTTATTCCAGGCAGAATCATGGTTATTTAAAGATGTTTTCCTCTCTAATGTTTAACCTAGGAAAGAATCTAGGTGTTCTTTGTTATTCACCAAAGGGGAATCAATTATTGTGGAATTTTAACCTGCCTCCAGGGACAACTACAGCAGGTGGCAAAGATTTCAACTCTTTTGAAAGATGGCATTATTTTAATTTTCCAATATAGAGCTCCACGTTTTATTATGAGCACCAGATTTGGATAGTTCTTTAACTTGTTAATAATTTTTGATATTGATATATTACTCTTTTTACATCTTTAGCAGCACAAATAACTATAAAATATATTTTATTATATGAAATTCTGAAAATGCAAAAACACTGAAAGAAAAACAGAAATTAATTTACAATTCCACTGAGGGGTATAAGTCTTATCCTAGACTTGTATTGACTTGCTTTGTATCTGTCATTGTCTTTGTCCCTATTTAGTCGAAGTCAAAAACTAAATAGATGCTGTCTGTTTGATCTTAAGACCAAGACAGCTACTACAGACCAAATAGCTGATCCCGTCAGTGAGTCTTTAACCAGTTTGCTATTCCTTCTTTTATGCAGCCTCAGATTTCTTGGGCCCCTGCCATCTGTGAATTCTGACTCATCTTTGCAACAGTTACTTCTAATAACCAGTTTGTTAATGACAGCTTGATTTTTACTATGACTTTAGAAAAATAACTAGAGCCAAATTCTTTCTATGAATTGCTTTGATTATTTTCTGTAAGAATCTTCAATGACGTCCTCCCTCAACCCTCAGAAACAAGGAAATCAAGCATCTGGTATGCACACAGCTTCATTTATTTCAAATAGGTAATTCATTTCAATCTACAAACCCAAGCAAATCTTGAGGACCCCTACCTGAGGAGCTTTGTCACCATCATTGTGAAGAAAGTCTGGAGTTTTGTAAGAAGGCATTGAGACTAAGACTGGTTGCTTATGTATAGAAATATGTGCGTTGGTATGGAGGGTAGAAGGAAGGAGGAGGGTGACATATTTAGACTACATAGGCTGGGAGGAAGAATGAGAACAGTTAAAAATTTCTTGTTCATTGTTCCCTGGCATCAATACTGTATGCAGATAAGAAGGCCAAAATAAGCATGAGTTTTGTTTTAATTAACTCTCTAAGATTTGTCTACCATTTAGTTGACCCCTCCCACCTTCATCTGTTATTTTTTTCATTTTAGGGCCATAAATATTATTAATCCACAGAGATTTCTTTCTGCTTCCTTTAGTTAATTAAAGATACTCTAGAATTTATCTTATGCTACCACCAGGAGGGCACAAAAAGTGAAATATTATATTGCTAGATAGTTCATTCATTAGCATAAAATAATCAGTGGGATTGTGTATTGGGGTTTTAAATACCTCTGCCAGATTTTCTTTTAGAGGACAAATGCGGTCAACAGAAGAAATAGAGAGAGAGAGAGAAGGGAGAAAAGAATTAAAAATTAGGGAGATAGGCAACAACAAATATATAGATTAATGTTTTAAAAGATAGTCTATCTAGACTCTAGCACGGGAATAAACCATAATAATTCCCTGCCCAGATATCATTAGCAATACATACAATGGTGAAATCTTCCTTCATCTGCTTCAAGCTGTGTCGCTCAGTTGGGAGACAAAGGGGGGCAGAAGGGCAGCTGTCAAAAAAGAAAAAAAAAACCACTAAAACTATATTCTTATATTTTACTTATTTTCTTTTATATTAATGGTTTTATTACAAAAAGAAACTATGATGTAAACTTCATGTATCATTCACTTACAACATTTTATACCAAACCAAGCAGAACCCCACACTAGACAGCTCCACTATTTATATTCCTCCAAGGGTAGCTCATCCTGCCCTCTTTTTCCACCCTCAGTGTTTTTCTTCCTTCAGGGAGAGATTCTATATCAGTGTTTCATTTCTCCTCTGGGTAGACTTAAAGGCCAGACACATTGATTATTAATCATTATATTGGGGTTTCTCTCTTTCTTGACCAATGACACAATCTGCAGAGCATGATAGGTATACTGTAACTGACATCTGTACTGGAAAAAAAAAAATTAGGTTATGGCATATATATCTGCACTAATAAAAAAAGCCATCTTTCAAATCCTTCTTTTGTAAGTCTTACTAAAGAGACCACTGTGTTACAAATGCATAGGCACTGAGCCATAAATCCAGTAGCAGAGACATATCTAAAAGCCCATTTTGGAACATTCTTTACTTGGACTCTTGGGAAACTCCAGGTTTAACTAGAGTCACTTATTCTTTTTCTAGGTTGTGCTGCTGATGAATACCAGGGAGAAAAGTTGAAACATAAGATTTTCTGACCCTATTATCTAGCTGCGCTCTTTTACTTCATCTTATTTTGGTGTATATATTTATTTATGGAAATTCCTCAACTTAAAATTATTTTGCTACTCTATACAGTTTGCTAACTATATGATGTCAGCGTGTATCTGAAGAGTGTTAGTGACTATCAGTTTACAGTTTTCTATTGTACGGCATGAATAAGTTGCAGAGCAGTAGGAATATAGTATAATTATTAAAAGCATAGATTTATATTCAGGCTGACCACAGTATGAATCCTGGCTCTTGACCTAAATGTGTTACTCTGGGCTAGTTATTTGACCTCTCGAAAGCTCAGTTTTTCCGACTATGAAATGGATATAATAATAAGATGAATGCTTGGGCTTGCTTCTAGTTCAGAACATACCTCCCATAGTAAGTCCTCAATTAGTGGGCATTTTTATTATTATAAAATTAGGATATTTGGGATTATTAGGGTGGCCAAATTATTATTATTAATATTAGGATGGCCGAATCAGTATAATTTGGAGAATGAACGAGTTCACTGTATATTTTAAAATAATTACAGTGAAACAACAGGCATAAGCCAGGACTTTCCTAGGTAGAGTGGGATATATAGTCAACCTGATTATTATAGGTAGTAGACTATCTCAGTATTGGTGTGGGAAAATTAGATATTGAATTACTCATTCTGATCCAGTGTTGAGAGGAACATATAGTGACCAGAGTAAAAAACTAAGGGACTTTTTTGTTTTTGTTTTTGCTTACTTTCCTTTTTAAAAAGATGTTTCAATGTAGAAAGGAACAGTTTATAATCATGCCTCTTAGCTGTGGCCATGCCCACATGCATACAAGGATAGGCCCTCCTTTAGTTGCACCATTTCTGACTGTAAAGGACAATATGGATTTATGCCTAGTGACCTCTTGCAAGTTTTCTTTCTTTGCTGCAAAATTATGGGGAGCAACAATTTGATTTATTTTATTATTTTTGAACTGTGCTGCCAATAAGTAAATTGGCTCATGGTAATCACAGTATTCACTTCAATTAAAGGATCATCAATTGAGTTATTTGCCTTTTTGCATGTAATTTATTATGGTCTACTTTTCTCTTTCAATTAAAAAGTTGAAGTATATAATTTGCTTGTTTCTAGGGATTACAAATTGAGGCCCTAGAACTCTAAACAGATTGCATCTTAAAGATTCAACAATTTAAAAACATATTTCTTTACATTTAAAATATAAATTATTTTGTTGTATGCAACCAAAACCAATTATTTCCTTATGCAAAATCTACCTTAGAGAAAGGGAAAGATAAAACATATGAGAAAACACATTTTGCCTAATGATTTTCTCTCAGGAAAAATATTGCTATCATGATCCTTTTTAATTAAATAAGAATTTAGCACTTTTGTGTGTGTGTTCTTAATGTCAGACTCTTTGGTTATCACACTTACACCTCTGTTATTAATGCTAGCCATGGTTTGCAGATGAGGAAAAGCTAGTTATCAATGAATAATTCAGATTCCATAACTGTCAGACCTCATTATTTTAAATAGGGCCTGGTAGTTCCAGTTGTAACCAGCTAATTGCCTCGTTTAAACTTAAAATGTTAGACTATTTCACATAATTCTCAATTTTACAAAACTTTAAATACATTTAAAATTGCTGTAGTACATAGAGCAATTTGCTTTAAATCAATCTAGAAGAATAAAAGGCATTCTGCTGATGATCCGTCTTCAAATAAGAGTTCAAATTTATTTTAATTTAATCCACTGGCTGTCATGAAATGCTTACTTAACACAGAATGAACAAAACGTTTTTAATTTATAAAAAATAAGAAGACTGAGATTGAATTTAAAAATGGATCTCCTTTGTTTAAACATATTGCCAAATAAAAGTTGAAAACCAAAATGAATGTGATGGAAGGGATCACCAAAGGTATTGCTTTCACTTCCTGAGTCCCTGCCACTTTTAAAACTAAATCACTACACATTTAAAACATTTTTTAAAATCTGAAAAGTCAGAGCTGCAGCTATGGAGCGGCACTGCTCAGATCTTCCTTCAAGAGAAGTTGTTGCAAGGGACATAGTGGGCAGACAACCTCCAGTGGCCACACCTTCATATCTGCTTCAATGTTCATGCCAAAGCTATATCCTTCAGGGGTGCTCCCAGCCAATGACTAAGCATGGCAGAGTATGAGCGCCAGCCCATTCCTGCCATGTGGGACCCCCTTGATAACAATAATTTCTCTGAGACTCATCAGCCTGGGTGAAACTCTCTTAGAACTGTGCTTCTGCTACCCAGTCCTCCTTCCTTTTATATGTAGATGTCAGAACTGCACCACAGCTTGAAAGCTCTCTATGCCTGCTCCTGCTCGGTTCCCTCTTTGTCATTTGTATGCATTTTCCCCAATAAATCTCTTGCATATCTAATTCTGTCACATTGTTTGCTTCTTAGAGAAACTGCACTGACACAGAATTCTACAATCTCCCCATGTCTAATTAAAGAATTCTATTCACAAATCTAATCTCTTTTATTTAGTTTGGTCGTCATTAGATATAGTGAGTTTAAAAGGTTATGTCTTCCTAATAATGAAGACCTTCATGTGGCTGTTAAGGCCCATGTAGAATGATATTTTATTCCTTTGTTTAGGCTAAATAATGCCACCACTTATGGTCCTCCTGAAATTTGGAGAGAGTAATGCTTAGTCAAATTTCAGATCTACATATTAAAATTTCCTTAATCTTCTCTAGATTCTCATTAAATCCCAACATGAATAAGGCCTGAAAATATACAGTTCTACTATTTATACATAAACATATTATCTTAAAGTCTGGTTTAACCCTCTTTCAATGAGGTCAATGCCCTTTGGAAAAATAAATTGTATATATCCCAGGTTTACAAAGCATGCTACTTTGATGTGAGGTCTATCTTCCTTTTGTGAATTTTGATTAAAAGCAATGTGGTTTCTTAACCTTGGAAGTGGATATGCTGTAACTAGGGGGGAAATCTCACAGTAATTTAAAAAATCAGCAAAGCTTTATTGTGAAGGTTTCAGCTTTATAGTAATACAATTTCAGATATTCTGGACAATATTTGTTAAAGGTTCAGTCATGTTCATGGTCATGTATGTATAGAAACAGCACAATTTTCATAAGGAAGAAGAAAGACTTCTATAATTCTATCTTGCTATCTATTCATGTTGTCTGAGATTGGGTATCATTTCCATCCTCCAACATCTGAAGTTTCTTGTAGTGGTCCACAGATGGGAAAGGGCAGCTGTGGGAAATTATAAGAGCATTTGGAAATAATTTACTAAGTTTTCAGCTAAATTTAAGAGATGCTTTAAAATTTTAATAAAGTGTTGGCAATATTGTATTGTTCTCATTAAAAGGGTAGACTTCTTGGAGTATGCACATTTGCACAGTTCAATTTTAATAATGCCTTTGTACTAGCTTTGAGACCTTGGGTCAGTCATAACATTCTCTGGGTTTGTGTTTCATCAGCTGTGAAACTGGGAGTGGAGTGGAGTAAGGAATGAGATTAGACAAATTCTGAGACCACTTCTAGCCCTATGTGTGTCTTGTTTTAATAAGTGCAGTTCACACACACTTCCTTTAAAGAAAATGTTCACTGGATATTTGGAGAGCCTAATTCTTTGATTAATTTTCCAATATAAATCCACATTGGCTGAAAAAGCATAGCAAATGGGGTTGTTGAAATTAATATTTTCTAAGTAGAAGTGAAAAATGAACTTATTTTCTTCTGATTCAGATGTAGGACATTTTAATTTACTTATTTTTTGCCCAGATAAGTCTTCTCCCTAGACCATCTTGGTAGTTTAAACTATACTAAGTTTTGAGAATTTGAAACTTGAATTACTTTTCTTCTTTCGATTTACATGTAACAAACAACTTATAAAATATTGATACTTTCTGGAAGATATGTTCCCCTCTGTTACCATGTGATCTCTGAGCAAAGACTAGTTTTTGTCTGCTTTGTAACGTTCTGAAAGTGTAATAGGCTACCATGAAATAATACAGTAAATATTTCCCCCTTTTCAATTTTTATATTCTGACAGGTGCCCCCCTCACTCCCTCCCAGAAAACCCAGTGAAGATAAAATACAGACACATACAATTAGTGTCAGTTACAGTTCACAGAAGCACACGCTTTTCTTCCATTGTAATAACTGAACATTTAGGAACTGAAGGATTTAGCATCTGTAAGCTATGTGTCAGCTTAGCTGTCTCAGATCAAGCTTCGTTTTAAAATACTGTGTTCTGAGAGAAGGCCACTTCAGTCTCTGAATGTCATGCTTGTGACCACACTCAAATACTGTAATCAAAGGAAGGCCTTGCTTGTCTATCTTGAGATTCTGGCATTGGTTTCCCTCTTTTCCTATGGCATGTATCTTTAAGGAAGCTGACCATTAATTATATTTAGTAACTGACTAAATTCTACCAAAAAAGTGTTGAGCATTAATATACTACATTTAGCATTTTAGATAATTACATAAATTGAACATAAAAGTTGTAAATGTCAAACTCAGAATGTATCCCCTCTGTATTGTGGTTTAGAATCCTATTGTATAATAAACACTTTCTTGTTATAAGCATTTAATCCAATTAATTTTATGTTGTAAAATAATAAAAAACAGATGCCTTTGGTTTTGCTCTGATTTTAAAAAATGTCATGAAATTCAGATTTTCAACCCATTTTTTTGTAGTGTAATTTTTTGTTTTATTAGAAATAGAAGACTACATTTGCAGAGGTACAAGAAAGGAAGAAATAGTGTTATTAAGTAAGCGTTCAAGTAGAGCAACATTTCGGGTTGTATTATATACACTTTGGCCACTGTTTAGTGTTGACAAGAAGTTGATAACCTAGAAAGAGTTTCAGAAGATTAAATGGTCTCTGTACACATAAAGCCAGTTCAAGTCATAGATTCCTTTGGGATCACTAGAGCCTGGTTGTGGTGAGAATCCAGAATCTACCTTGCTTTCTGAGGTGTGAAAAATTGGAACATTCCCAAAGACAAATTTTGTAGAATGACTTTTTATGCTTACTGTTAACATGTGTTCTATAGAGGACATATCATTTTCTCCAATTATGATATTGTGATGGCTGGAAAGTTCTAAGAAGAAAGTAATTATAGCTTCATAAGGATCAACTCAGACTTTTAATGTATACCACGTGCTTCTACCATAAGGTACATATGGATTGCAAACCACACCTGAGCATCGGTGATCCCTACCTAGCATTTGGTGTTTACCTTGTGATTTTAAAATAGTCATTGATTAGCCAGGGGTGTAGGGAGGTGTGTGTATGTGTGTGTTAGACAGTCAAACAAACATTTTTTTAAAACTATTTCACATAATATGAAGGAGAGTACTTTACCATAGAATATTTGAGAACATACTTCCCTGCTGTAGTTGTTAGTCACTGACTCTTAATACCTCCTTGGTCAACATGAGCAGCAGATGGCTTGTTGAGATATCATTACTTTTCTTCTGTCATATTCTAAGTGAAGACTTTCACTTTTTAAAGAACAACTCTTTTAATTTTCCCCCTAAAACTCTAGCAGCAATAATGATAGATTCAAAGGTACATGCTAAAAAATGTTTAAGTGCAACAGAGAGAAACACTATTTGACAGTCAGCCATACCTGATATTTGTGTTCTTTGTTACCCTGACATTATAAACTGTCTTCCAGTTTTGAAATTCTTGTCCATTTGGAAGCAGGTAGTTTGTTAAATCTCCTTCAGATTAAAATGTATGGAATATAATAGCCTATAATCAACTATGCATGCACACAAGTCCTTTAAACCTGAGTGGTGCCATTTGGGAGTGTTCAGATTTAGCAGTGGGAAAGATTTTCCATCAGACAAAAGCTGCAGTGCAGCCTGCCCACATGAATGACCCCTTTAAGCCCTCTATCTCAATTTATTAGCTCTTTTCTATTATTGTATCATCCAACAACAGCATTGTTTTATACATGGCCCTTATTGCAGTGGAAAATAAATTTGTTACTCACTGTCATTTTAACAGGTTTCTAGGGTCTGGAGTTTCTCTATATTTGGGCATTTTTTCCTCATTCTATAATTGAGAATTCAACCATACCATATGTATAGCTCTCCTTCATTGTGTGCTTGAGGGTATGTAAAATATGTATTTTTGTTTGTGCAAATCTTAAGTGATTCTAGTTCTAGTTGAAGTTCTAGAACTAGTTCTAGTTCTAGGGTGAAATTCTTCTTAAATTTGTGTTAATTCTATTTTTATAAATTTAATTATTGAAAAAATATATATAAGCAGACAAACCGAATGACATAATAAACTTCCATCACCCAGATTTGAAAATTATCAACACATGAACAATCTTCTTTCAACTGTCCCTACTCACTTTTCTGCAATTGATATTGGATTATTTTCACACAATCTCCATCATGTCATTTCATCTGTAAATACTTCAGTCTATATTCTTAAAGTGTAAGAACTCTTTAACATAATAGCACTATCACATCTAAAAGAATTAAGATAATTCTTTGTATCAATAAATATCCTATCAGTATATCAATTTCATTTATTGTTGCATACATTTTCTTTCTCAGTTTGCTTGTTAAAATCTGAATCCAAACAAGTTCTAAATATTGCACTTGGTTCATATGTTACTGAAAGCACATTAAATCAATAGTTTGATATCCGTTTTCATTGCAATTTATTTATGGAGGAAATAAGAAGTTCGTACATACTGGATTTTGCTGATTGTATCCTTGTAGTATTGTTCAACATGATTCTTTGTCCAGATTTGATTAGATTATGGTTCAAATTTTTGCAAGGAAGTTGTAAAAGTGGTGGTGTATATTTTCTACTGCATCACCCTTAGGGATACATATTATTTGTGATTACTTTTTATGTCATATTTAGATTTCCTCTGGGTTTCTATATTATCTGTCTAATCTGTCCATTATATAAGTTCCTGATCAGCTTGTCAATCAGTGGTTTTTATAGCTATTTTGATCATTGTATATCTCCAATGAAGGCATTGTGTCTATGTTTGTTCTCTAAAATTTCTACAAGTAAAGCATTACTTCAGTGCATGCAATATGTTTATTGAGGAAGCCAAAGTGATATAGGCAGTAAGACAATGACAGGTTCTAACATTTTGCTTTTCCTGGGGCTGGGGGATATAGAAGCATTTCCTTAACACTTTTATTATTTTTATTTCAATTAGTCACTATTGCAAACATAACTATTTTCTATTATAAATGAGGAGAGTTAACATTCCTTAAAATACTGTGACATGACTGTTGGCACTGTGAAAGAAGTAGCTTACTTTAATTGCAAATCATGATTTTTACTCTAGGGTTTGATATAGGTAATTATTGGTGAATTAAGCTTGATTTCTCATTTGTTATCTCACCTGATACAGCTTCCCTATGTCATAAACAAGGAAATATATAATTTTCTCTATTTTACAGATGTGAAAATTGAGATTCAGAGAGCAGATATTACTTTCCATTGTTATGCAATGAGTAGATGGCATAACTGGCATCAGATCTTGGGTTCCCAACTCTAAATTCAATTTTCCTTTAATTGTGCAATTCATGAGTTATCTCTAGAGTCAGGCTTCCTGGTCATTTATTAAATTCATTAATATATACTGATTAATCAAAAATTTAAAACTGACAACATGTTTTAAGTGAACAAATAAATATAATGAAATATGCTTAACATTAAAAGTTGCTTATAATAATTTTCATGAAACCATCACAAGCAGAAGCTATCTTCCAAGTTTTATTTTGTATTACTCTTTTTGTTGCATTAGCACCCTGTCAAAGCTCCTTTGAATCTCTGGAATTTGACAGTTACAGAGGATTAAAAATAAAACATGAATATTTTGTCTCCACTGGAGGGCTTCATGGCATAGTGCAAGAAAAGAATATAAACAAGCAAAATATAGATTGGTAAGATGATAGGTTTTAGGCTCCAAAAATTGTCAATTTTGACTTGACCCTAAATTCTTTTTACTAGTCAGTTACTCAAAACACGTAAGATACATTTCACAAATACAGGTAGTGGCTTTTTGTATGTGTAATTATATTTTATTTTAGGGGTCAGACATGGCTAATGACCTTTTTTTTTTTTTTTTTTTTTTTTTTGAGACGGAGTCTGTGCTCATTCACCCAGGCTGGAGTGCAGTGGCGCGATCTCGGTTCACTGCAAGCTCTGCCTCCTGGGTTCACACCATTCTCCTGCCTCAGCCTCCCAAGTAGCTGGGACTACAGGCGCCTGCCACCACGCCCGGCTAATTTTTTGCATTTTTAGTAGAGACGGGGTTTCACCGTGTTAGCCAGGATGGTCTCGATCTCCTGACCTCGTGATCTGCCTGCCTCGCCCTCCCAAAGTGCTGGGATTACAGGCGTGAGCCACCGCACTGGCCTATACTTCTAAAACTTTTAAAAGTCCTTCTACCTGAGGAATTTTGACTGATTCCCAAAGGTCCACTCTCAGGAAGGTATTGTGTCTAAGTGTGGTGTTAGCATTTGCCCTGCCACCAAAGTGGGCCAGAACCATATGAAACCTACCTCCGGAGGTCTGAGTCCCAGAGCTGCCATACAGCTGCCTTGCACAGGTCCAAGCTAACAGTTCATTACTGATCTTGAAAGTCTGGAACACATTTCGGATCTAGTAGATATCAGTGAGACTGTTTTTGGAGCACAGTTCCTATAGCACCTCTGATAATGGTTGGTGCTCAAGGTAAAGGATAAAAGCATAAGTCTTGAGGGGTTCCTCAGACACTGGAGACTTATTTGAAAGACTTGGGTGACATGATTTCCAAAGAGAAAAAAAAAAAACTAACATCCTCCTGGAGGAAATATTCACTTTTGTTTAGAGAAACTAGTGACAGACAGGCCAGGTGCGGGGATTCATGCCTGTAATCCTAGCACTTTGGGAGGCTGAGACAGGTGGATCTCTTGAGGTGATGAGTTTGAGACCAGCCTGGCCAATATGGCAAAACCCCATCTCTACTGAACACACACACACACACACACACAAGCCAGGTATAGTGGCGTGAGCTTGTAATCCCAGCTACTTGGGAGGCTGAGGCATGAGAATAGCTTGAAACTGGGAGGCAGAGGTTACAGTGAGCTGAGATCATACCACTGCACTCCAGCCTGGGTGACAGAGTGAGACTCTGTCTCAAAAAAAAAAAAAAAAAAAAAAAAAAGAAACCAATGACAGACAATATTAAATGATACTATAAAAATGAGTCAAAAATAATACGGACATGCTGTGAATACTAGCATACTGAATTAGTTTGAATTTTAATGTCATATGTACCCGGCCTAAAGCCCAAATTTATATCATGAAGATTTGGATCTTTAAGGTGCTTGAAGCAGACTGGAAAGGCAATTATATGTTATTTTTCTTGGTTTCTTTATCACCTACCCCTAACCTTTGTGTTTTACATGACCAAAATCTTTAAAAGGATGAAAAAATATTCGAGACATTGCTAAATTCCAAGTCATGACAAATCTTAAAGTCTTGTATTTGTGTCCCTAAAGCATCTTAGCCTTGCTTCTGTATTTAATGATATTCTATGGCACTGTTAAGTATCTAGGATATCATGTACCAACTAATACATATATGTTATATGTTATATATGTTAGATATTATGTATATGTTTTATATTATATATGTGTATATATACACAAATATAAACACATAATACACATAACACACATAATATATACACATATATATATACATATATAATGTATGTCCCTTCAGATGCATTTATTAGACATTTTATTCCCATTTCCTTGATAAAATCAAAGCTCCGAGAGACTACATACCTTGATAACTGAGCAATAATTAGGAATTGTGAGTTTCTGACTCACAAACCAAAGGTTTTCATTCACGTCTTAATTTCAAGAGACTAATGTTGTATTCAACAGAAGATACAGTAATTTTCCCTGAGCAAGCTTATGTTCATGTGGAGGCTGATCCGAATGATAGATCTGCTGAGCTGTATTGTCCTAGATGTGTAGCGTGCTTGGACCAGGTGGAGGTACTGCAGGAGGCTAAGTGATGTGTAAACACCATGAAAACAGCATGCACGTCTGCCTGTAGGAAAGCATAGTGAGGGCATATTGGTAAGTGGTCTCCATGATTTCCTTTGCAGTGGCTCCTTAGGATATTCTGAAATTGGAGTTTAATTATTTCTTTGGAAACAAAAAATTAAATCAAAATAGTAATTTGTATTGTCTCCGCATGTCTTTTGAGAGTTTTGTGAGGGAGAGAACATTTGAAGTATAATTCCATTTTTGGAAAAATGGTGGCACCTTGGTGCTACTCATTTTATTGTGAACATCCTAGAAGCATAGACATATAAAGCCTTTTACATATCAACCTTTGGTGTAAAGCCAATATTAAGGCCATAAAACTTTTTAATGTCGTGTGATCTTTATTTTCAGAAAGCATTTATTGCGCATTTTCTGTATTCAGGACTCTATACCAGGCAATGTGGGAAGAATTAAAGAAGAAAAAGCTGAGTTCACAACTGGAAGAGCTTACAGAAAATCACTGACTGTGTGCATACATTATGACTATGTTCAGTAAACTCCCAAACGTCCATAAGCAGCAGGAACCAGGCTTCTCCACCCAGCTGAGATACCCCGTGGACAACTCTGGGCAGGGAATGGGATTGTCTCTGTTTTCTACAATAACAGAATCAAGGACATGGCTCCAGGTACTGCAACAAGTTTCTCTCTAAATTAGCCGGATGCTTATTATTTGGCTCCATGATCCCATTTATGGGCACAGAGGTTGGATTTTTTTGTTATATGGATGTACATATTCCAAAGTGGCAAGAATTTGAAAATATCAAATGTTTCCAACCACCCATAAAACATATATTTTCCCCTGTGACCTTTCTTTTTGAAATGCACACTGAGAAGTATATTTTGCACCATGATATATTTACATATTCCACATAAATATATTTGTATAGTAACCATCTCACACACACGAATGCACAAACACGACTAACATAGAAGTTTCACAGAAATACCATGTTCACTGGACTCCAATATTTTCTTTTCTTTCCTTGTTTACTCTATTTTATTTCAATTTATATTTCTACCTTATTTTAGTTTATTTAAAAAATGCTACTTGGTATCTACAGAATTTATTTCATAACATTCTTATGCTTCCGGATTCACATATCAAACAGCTTTGTGCTAAAGAAGTTACAAAAATGAAAAGAGAAGCTACGGCAGCAAGAAGAATCTGTTTTATGTTTATAAGAAAACAAGAAAGGTGATAGGATGCTCAGGCAGAGAGTTACTACTTTAGAGTTTGGTTAGTTAGGTGTGGTCAGGCATACTTTGCAACTTGAATCATGTTTTCCCTACCCCACAACCCCAATGTCTAGCACAGTATTTACTCCCTAGGAGTTTATAAAGAATGTGTTGAATTTAATTGAAATAACTTCTGAAGTTACTGTAGAAATGGATAAAAGTTGTAAATTAAAAACCATTATGAAGAAATAATTTGAACAACTTGGATACTTTTTATGTTTGACCTTAGGAAAACAAAACAAAACAAATCAAACAGAGTACTAAAATTGTGCCAGTTTTATGAATTTAGGTTGAAGATTAAGGGGAAGATTTGGAAGGAAACAATAAATGTATCAAGAGATGTTTTTATGAATAAGTACATGACTGTGCCTGGTGTCTCACAAAATTGTAGATTATCAGTTAGAAGAAACTTTAGGGATTATCCAGTGGTCCACGCTCCTTCCCAATGCAAAGCTCCTTTTTATACCATCCTTGAGCAAAAGCCATCTCATCTTTTCATGGAACATTCAAGTGAAGGGATAACGTGCATGGATAGGTAATCTGGTCTGTTGTTCATTATCCTGAATTATTTAAGTTTCTCTTCTCTCTCTAGCTGAAATCTGCTTCCTTGTTACATCCACTCTTTTTCCTTGGTCTGCTTCCTAACATAATATGGAAACAGTTCGTTCCTTTGTTTAAACAGTAGCCCCTTTTACCCCTTGGCTATATGCTTTCAGTATTTTTAATATATCTGAAACTCAGTGTTAAAAATATTAGCAAGATCCACAGTGTTAAAATTAAGCTGAGGTCAAGAAGGGGAATGAAGCATCAAAGAATCACAGAACTAATGCCCAGTTCTAAATGATACATGCAGCGTTTCATGGCCATGAGATAAGAATTGCCGTTGTTTTTAAAATTCCACATATCGTTGACTTCATAAATCATGAGCAACAGATTCTCTTTATCAAGAATTTTCTTTTGGGAAAATGAAGCTCTGTTAACTGAAGGCACAATATATTCCCAATGGCTTGTTTTCACATGGGAGCCTCGTTTTGCCAAATGGTTAGAGTGCTCTTAAATGCATTTGCATTAACATAATCATTATTTACCTAAAATGTTGATAAGGAAGCTGAGCTTCTCTTAAAAGGAGATAACCCATATTTGAACAGAAGTATTTTTTTTTCCCAATCAGACTCATACAGTTTACTTAACTGTATGTTTTCCCTTAGGCACTAGTCTGCAAAATGGAGTGATCATGAACCCAAAATATTCACCCTCAAAATTTTCTATAATATAATCTTTAGTCATAAAAGATTAGGCAAAATTTGCTAAAAAATCAGCTTTAAAAATATTATTGGAAAATTCCCAGTTAGGGAATACTGAAAATGTCCAGAACTACATGATTTAACTACAGGCTAATTGTATTTTTAAGCAGTAAATCATTATCTGTATTTAGAAATTCAATATCATCTGAAATAGGTGAAGTTTTGAAAGCTTCACCAAGTACTGAACCCTAATGATTTTCAAATAGCATTTGAAAGGCTAATGATAAGTAACAAATCTATTAATATAGCCAATCCATTTTGCACTATCGTAAGACTATATAAAATCACAGTAATTATAGTAAGAAAAACACAGGTATGTGTTTCCAGCCTCTTCTCTCTCTACAACTCTCATAATCATTTCTAATCAGTAGTATAATGTATAAATGTTTACAAATTACAAAAGCTATAAGTTTGAATATGCAATTGCTTTTTGGTTCTCTGGCCCTAAGTCAACTCAATAATGGCATTTCTTGAACAGGCACACTGCTAATGGCAAGAAGTGAGGAGCATTACATTTCGGCAAAGGAATAGAAAATGTATTCACACCTTTAAAAAGGTTTAAAGTATGATCAGAAACACAGATTGCATGCAAAGAAAATAACTGAAGACCATGAAATTGTATACAATGAACACACATCAAAAATGCATTCATGATGACAAATAACATATAAGTGCTTAGAATTAGGAAAAATATTCTTGAAATAATTCTTGGAGGGATTAAATTTTCAGCAAAGTAAATGGGCAGGAACATTGTTGAGTGTGTGAGTATGTGTGTAGGGTTACAGCATTGAAGATAAGGGGAAAATATCTAGAAGTAATAGTATGGCACAAATGGTTTTGAAAACATTGCAGAATAAGATAAGTGGGTGGTAAGGGAACAGCTGAGGAAGAATCTTATGTGGGTAGTACCCTCTGATTAAGTTGAACCCTATGCAATTGTTATGATTTAATTACTTTGACCTAGAAACACAACTATTTAATATAATTTATTATAATTTTTCTTATTTGAGCTGAAGGGAAAAGGCTGTATCAGGAAATCAGACTCTTGGGTTCCCACAAAACTACTGAAGAGGAATGCCTGCCATTTAGTCATAGGAATTGACATCAAAATTAAACTCTTTAGGTGATTTTTAGGTATGCTACAGTTTAATAGTCATCATTCCGCCAAAATCCTTGGCTGAAAAACAGACTTTGTAGCTACCTTTGTACTTGACCCCATGGACCTAACCATATAGCTGACCGGGATAGAGTAGACCTCTCATCCCAAGAATGAACTAGCTAGTGGCTATGATTTGTCCTTTAATGCAAGCTCTACCGAGACAAGTGCTATGGTAATTAGCAAGCCCAGTCATTTTCTCTTTTTCAGATATCTGAGCCAGGTATATAGGAAAATAATCAGTTGGCAGTGGGTAGAGACATAAGCATAACGAAGGGATGTAAAAGTAATACTGCCATTGAAATACAGATCAATAAGTGCCTACTTTTGAGGACCATTGTAAAGTTCTTCTGAACTACTAGAGATTTCAGACAACTAGAGTTACATTTGGATCGTGAAACCATTCCTGTCTCCCTAAGGCCTGGCAATATGGTGGAACTTCTTGCTATTTCTGTATGTATTCTTAAAACAAATTACTAACATATTTAAGTGAATAGAGTGAGCTATATTCATTTCAACCAAGAGAGCTATCACACATAAATATGAAGTCCAGATCAGGCTTTTAAAGAAAAGTGGAATGCTTTCATTTTAGTATTATGAAAAGAGAGAAGCCAAGACACTGGTTATTTGACTGTATAATCAGCTTCGAAAAACCAAGTTCAATATACCTTCTGAAATAGAGCTAAATAATATTAACTTTCTTCCACACTGCCAATCTAAAACCTCTAGAAAGATGCCCTGTCATTCTGCTTGTTAATTTGAAATTAGTCTACACAGGCCCAACTTCCCTTGAACTTAGGAGCAAAGTCTCGAGTAATGAGGTCACACTTTTGAGTGACATTCTTAGCCCATTGCTTTAAATGATTGGAGTCACCATGATTAGGATCCTAGTTTTTCTCTGTAGCAAGTGCAATTGTTAAGCAATAAGTAATGCACAGTAGTGACAATGTCCTATTTTAGAGGACACATTGATAACAGTAATGATTTGGGCTGAAAAAATGGTGTTGAGGGAATACTACAGTGGATAATATCACAAACACACGTGCAATATTTTTTTTGAGAACTAAAAAGTGTTACTTATTTTATTTCATGGCCTTCAAACATGAAAATTTCCTTGCATTTCTCCCACATGGCAGCCTCATTTACTTTTCATGAGTTAGTCCAGAAATCTTTCTATGCATGATCATGATAGTATCTGGGCTTTCCTTGATGTTCCAAGCCTCTGATACCTTCTGTAAGAAACCTTAGCTTCTCGGTTATTTCTTTAATGGTACCATTCTGTGGTTTGTGAGTTTCAAAACCATTAGGGGGATAAAAATCTATGATCACTTAGAAAATCTTGTAGAAGTCAGGCTCTCTTCCCTACATCTCCACTGCTACAACCCTAGTCTAAACCACATCTCTTGACAAGTAGGACTTCCTAAATTGTCTCCCTGCTTTTATTTTTGTTCACCACAAAACATTTTCCATAAAGTAGACAAAGTGAATTTGTAAAATTGTAAATCTGATTTTGACACACACACACACACACACACACACCCCTCTACTTAAATTCATTCAATTGCTATCCACGTTGAGAATGAAATCTAAATTTCTTTCTGTGAACCCATCTCTCACTTCGTATCATGCAAGTCACCTCATACTCACTGAGCTCAAGCTTCTTCTCAGCTCCAGAACTTTGCAGATGTGTGCCTTATACTTGCCCTGTAGTAGACATTACTTGGTTTTCCCTATGGCGGATTGTGGCCTTGGTCCAATGTCACCTCCTCAGCAAGGCCTTTTCTGACCAACCCATATAAAGTGTTTTATTCCAGGTGCTCGCTTTTGCATCACTTTATTTTCCTTCTAAGGTTTAACAAACTTTGTTGTCTTTTCCCAGACCCAGTTCCCAAGTTCCTCCTTTTGGTTTGTGCCTGAATCCATTTTACATTTATGTGGGCCTGGGTAGCAAGTTTAGTTTTACTTAATGCATATAGTAAGAGTCACAGCAACTCTCTGTAAAAAGACTCACTTCCTTCCCTTGCTTTCTTCATTGAGGTTGTGGGCCTGGTGGGATCCCTCCACAAGTATACTTGCAGCATAATTCCAAGTAATAAGTAAAATATCCTTAAAGGCTGCATTTGAATTAATCAACCTGAGAAAGTCAGTATCCCACCTGCGTTCTTTAAAAATCATAAGATATTATAGATATTCAACAAAGTTTTGTCTGTGGTTGTTTGTTTCCAGGTTGTGGAATTTAAAAGGATTTTTACTTCCTTCTTTAAATATTTTCTTATTTAATTATTCATTTTACAACTACCATGCACTTTCGTAGTAAACAGAAAATGAGAAAAAAAAAAAAGGACTGTAGCAGAAAAAAAAATGTTGTTACAAACTGTACTGCAAGATGGGAAATACTGAAGTGGAGGAAAAGAATGAAAAATGGCATAGTCATAAAATGATTATAACTATGCCAACATGTATAAGATGAAAAGACCTGAGGGACTTGAACAAAAATGATAATTGTATTTGAATTGGTAGGATTAACAGTAATCATTTACATACACATTTAAAACTTTTAGTAATGCTATATTATTTCTATAACTGAACATATTTTAGGAAGTTTTATCCAGAGTAATCAGGCAAGATAAAGAAAGAAAAAGCATACAAAAAGGAAAAGAAGAAGTCAAACTATCTCTGATGGCCATATGATTCTATACCTAGAAAACCCTAAACACTCCACCAAAAGGCTACTAGAATTGATAATTTTGGTAAGGTATCAGGATACTAAATCAAGGTACAAAAAATCAGTAGTATTTCTATACACCAATAGTGACCAGGCCAAGAGTCAAATCAAGAACACAATCCCATTTACAATAGCCACAGATAAAATGAAATACCTAAGAATATGCTAAACAGTGAGGTAAAAGATCTCTAAGGGAAAACTACAAAAGACTGCTGAAAGAAGTCAGAGACAGCACAAATAAATGGAAAATGTTCCATGCTCATGAATTAGAAGTATCAATATTGTTTAAATGGCCACACTGCCCAAAGAAATTTACATATACAATGCTATTCCTATGAAACTGCCAACATTACTTTTTACTGAATTAGAAGAAACCTATCCTAAAATTCATATGAAACAAACAAACAAATAAACCCAGTGGTCAAGGCAATCCAAAGCAGAAAGAACAAATTAGAGGCATCACACTGCCTGACTTCAAACTATGCTGTAAGTCTATAGTTACCAAAACAACATGTTATTGGTACAAAAACAGACATATAGACCAGTGGAACAGAATAAAAAACTCAGAAATAAAGGCACATACCTCCAACCATCTGATCTTTGAGAAGGCCAACAAAAACAAGCGTTGGGGAAAGGACTCCCTATTCATAAATAGTGATGGGATAACTGGCTAGCCATATGCAGAAGATTGAAACTGGATCCCTTCCTTATGCCACATGCAAAACTTAAGATGTATTACAGATTTAAATGTAAGGCCTCAAAGGATAAAAATTGTAGAAGAAAACCTAGGAAATACCCTTCTTGACACTGGCCTTGGCAAAGAATTTTTGGCTAAGTCCCCAGAAGCAATTGCAACAAAAACAAAAATTGACAACTGGTACCTAATTAAACTAATGAGCTTCTCTACAGCAAAGGAAACAACAAAAGAGTAAACATACAACCTATAGAATGGGAGAAAATATTTGCAAACTATGCATCTGACAAAGATCTAATATTGAGAATCTAAAAGGAACTTAAACAAATCAACAAGAAAAACAAAAACAAAACAACCCCATTAAAAAATGAGCAAAGGATATGAACAGACACTTTTCCAAAGACGACATACAAGCGACCAATAAACACATGAAAAAGTGTTCATCATCACTAATCATCAGAGAAATGCAAATAAAAACCACAATGAGAGACCATCTCACACCAGTCAGAATGGCTATTACTAATAAGTCAAAATAACAACAGATGCTAGTGAGGCTGCAGAGAAAAAGGAATGCTTATGCACTGTTGGTGGGAATGTAAATTAGTTCGGCCTCTGTGGAAAGTAGTTTGGAGATTTCTTAAAGAACTGAAACAGAGCTACCATTTGACCCAGCAATCCCATTTTTGGTATGTATTCAAAGGAAAATAGATAATTACACCAAAAAATATATTTGTATGTTCATCGCTGCACTATTCCCAGTAGCAAAGACATGGAATCAATGTAGATGCTCATCAGTGGTGGACTGGATAAAGCAAACATGATATATATGCACCAAGGAACCCTATGCAGCCATAAAAATGGATGAAATCGTCCTTGACAGCAACATGGCTGGAGCTGAAGGCCATTATTCTAAGTGAATTAATGCAGGAATAAACACAGAATACTGCATGTTCTCACTTATAAATGAGACCTAAATATTGAGCATATGTGGACATAAACATGGGAACAATAGACACTGTAGGCGACTAGAGGGGGTAA
Organism: Macaca mulatta; assembly: GCF_049350105.2. Lineage (NCBI taxonomy): Eukaryota > Metazoa > Chordata > Mammalia > Primates > Cercopithecidae > Macaca > Macaca mulatta. The sequence goes on along the minus strand of NC_133417.1, from coordinate 68,276,656 downwards.
GGAAGGAAGGGTGTGGGTTGAAAAACTACCTATTGGATACTATGCTCATTACCTGGGTGCAATATACCCATATAACAAACCTGTACGTGTACCACCTATATTTAAAATAAAAATTGAATTTAAAACTAAAATAAAAAGAGAAAAGTAAAATATAAAAAAAGAAAATATTTTTAAAAACTAATCTGCACGTAGATGTTGATAAGTTGGTAGAATTTGAAAATTTTTACAAGTATTGTGGGCTGGTGAATTGGACAAAAAAAGATTAGCATATTAAAATATACCATCATCATGTACCTGTTATATATATATATATACACACACACACACTATAAACATTTACATATACTCATTACCATAAAATAAGTACAATAAAACTATAATATTTGAAGTCCATAGACAAAGTTAGTCTTGAATTCTAATGTATCTGCACATAGGTAGCGTTGTATCTTGAGGACCACTTTATAATTTGTAGACTGAAGAATTTCAGAATATAGACTTCAAAGCTTCAGCTCATGTTACATTGGCAAAAGAACTTCCTCTCCTACTCGGTTCACCACCTCGAACTATGTTAATAACTAATCTAGTCACCTTGCAGAATCTAAAGGGGGCATATATGCCACAGATAATTCTTGGTATTTTATAAGAACTTTGATCTCTTACTCCCTTTTTTACTGACTAAAAGAACACTCAGAAATGAATCCAGTGGGAAAGTTTTTATGTAGAACAATCCTGACAAAAAATATTCTAAGTGGCTACTCATGTGTGTCTTTACCTCTGGCTTTAATATCATAGCAATTTCAGTTTTACACCTTAGTAAATGTTCCATATCTCCTGGTTCATCAGCATTATTTACATCTCTGGTGGGCACATACACATATATGTAATCATTGTTATGTAATAGATCAGTAATATAGAGGTTGGTGTCAATAATTAATATTTATTTAAAGACAGAATGCCAGCATATAAATTAATTCAGTTCATTTTTTTTTGGATCTGAAATTCATTAACTTCTTCCTTTTATAAATTGTTATTTGCTAATATTTCTTATAAAATAATTAAATGAAGCTCTAGAAAGTCTGCACAATGCAGAACGAATAACAAAGCACATATGTTGTTTTCATGGGTCTTTTAAATAATCCATTACATTTTGGGAAATAACTATTTTTTCTCCATTATTCCTACATTTTGGACCCTGTCTCTGCTCCGTTTATATAGCATCATAGTTTTGGAGGATGCTGAATAAATAATACAGGTCAGACAAGACAGTTGTTTTTCTTGTAAGCAAAACCAGCAAGGGAGAATGTAGAAACAAATGTTTACTGAGCTCCTAGCCTATAGTAAGCATGATGCTTGGCAATGAAGAATCCAGGATAACAAGACATAGTACTGTCCTCATGGTCTACTAGGAAAAAACAAAAAATCTGCTTACGTTCAGACACATTACAACAGCATGGAGCTTCCTGAACATGGGAATGTTAATATGTGTTGGTTGCGGGACATAACATAGTGTAAAAAGTGCTCTAAATAGAGTTCCATGTAATGTATTGTCTGAATACAGAAGAAGCAGTTAATTTTGTTTAAGGAGCTGTGGGAGAATTGGCCTTTAAGGAAAGCTGCTGAATAGAGAAGTCATTTGAGCCGAACCCTAAGATGAGTTAGATCATTCCTGGAAGATACTCAGCAAGGTGTGAAGAAGATGGCACATGATGGCAGAGGTGTCTGGTCATAGATGAAATGCATTGAAAAGCCAAATATAGACATGCACTGTTGCAATATGACATTTCAGTCAGTGACAGACTGAATCTATCATGGTGGTTCCACAAGACTACAATACCATCTTTTGACTGTCCCTGTTCTATGTTTTGATATGTTTAGATATACAAATACTTTCCATCGCATTACAGTTGCCTACAGTATTCAGTAGAGTAACATGCTCTACAGGTTTGTAGCATAGAGGCAAATAGTCCATACTATATAGCCTAGATGTATAGTAGGCTATGCTATCTAGGTTTATGCAAGTACACTCTGACATTCACAGAATGAAGAAATCACCTGAGGACACATTTCTCAAAACATATCCCCATAATTAAGTGATGCATGACTGCATACTGGTGCTTACTGCAGAGGTTTATTGACACCTTGATCCACATAATGGGTCTTTACTTTTTCCCACTGAAACAAGCAAATCATTAGAGTCTGGAATGAGGAGAAAGGATTATCATCAGACAACAATATTGTTATAACAAATTCCACAAAAAATTATATTTTCTCAATTGTTTCTGCAGTCTGCCTCTGATTTCAGTGTCATCAGACCATGGTACACTAAATCTTTACATGGTTTAGGTTCTCCTAAAGTCTAGGAGGTGGGCAAATGTTGATATATAATATATTTCTGAAGCATGTTCCTAGATCATAAGATAATGCAAACTGTTGATAGATCTCAAGAATACAGAATTGGCAAGGCAATCCTAGGCAAAAAGAACACAGTTGGAGGCATCACACTGCCTGACTTCAAACTATACTACAAGGCTACAGTAACCAAAACAGCATGGTACTGATACCAAAAGAGACATATAGACCAATGGAACAGAACAGAGACTTCAGAAATAACACCACACATCTACAACCATCTGATCTTTGACAAACCTGACAAAAACAAGCAATGGGGAAAGGATTCCCCATTTAATAAATGGTGCTGGGAAAACTGGCCAGCCATATGCAGAAAACTGAAACTGGATGCCTTCCTTACACCTTATACGAAAATTAACTCAAGATGGATTAAAGACTTAAATGTAAAACCCAAAACCATAAAAACCCTAGAAGAAAACCTAGGCAATACCATTCAGGACAAAGGCATGGGCAAAGACCTCATGACAAAAATGCCAAAAACAATTGCTACAAAAGCCAAAATTGACAAATGGAATTTAATTAAATTAAAGAGCTTCTGAACAGCAAAAGAAACTATCATCAGAGTGAACAGGCAATCTACAGAATAGGAGAAAATTTTTGCAACCTACACATCTGACAAAGGGCTAATATCCAGAATCTACAAGGAACTTTAACAAATCTACAAGAAAAAAACAACCCCCTCAAAAAGTGGGCAAAGGATATGAACAGACACTTCTCAAAAGAAGATATTTATGCGGCCAACAAACATGAACAAAAGCTCCTTGTTACTGGCCATTAGAGAAATGCAAATCAAAATCACAATGAGATACCATCTCACACCAGTCACAATGGCAGTTATTAGAAAGTAAGAAACAATAGATGCTGGCAAGGCTGTGGAGAAATAGGACCGCTTTTACACTGTTGGTGGGAATGTAAATTAGTTCAACCATTGTGGAAGACAGTTTTGCAGTTCCTCAAGGATCTAGAACCAGAAATACCATTTGACCCAGCAATCCCATTACTGGGTATATAGCCAAAGGAATATAAATCATTCTACTATAAAGACATGTGCACAAATATGCTTATTGCAGCACTATTTACAATAGCAAAGTTATGGAACCAACCCAAATACCCATCAATGATAGACTGGATAAAGAAAATGTGGCACATATACACCATGGAATACTATGCAGCTGTGAAAAGGAACGAGATCATGTCCTTTGCAGGGACATGGATGAAGCTGGAAACCATCATCCTCAGCAAATTAACACAGGAACAGAAAACCAAACATTGCCTGTTCTCACTCATAACTGGAAGTTGAACAATGAGAACACATGGACACAGGAAGAGGAACAACACACTCTGGGGCCTATCAGGGGGTTGGGGGCAAGGGGAGGGAACTTAGAGGATGGGTCAATAGGTGCAGCAAACACCATGGCATACATATACCTATGTGACAAGCCTGCACATTCTGCACATGTATCCCAGAACTTAAAGTAAAAATTAAAAAAAAAAAAAAAGAAAGAGAGAGAGAGAGAGAGAGAGAAAATATGGCATTGGGACAAAAACACAGGGAGAACAAATTTTGATATTGATGTTAGAATTAAACTTATGTTAAAAATTCATGTGCCACAAGAAGGAACAATTGTATATAGGAAGGGAAGTGTGTGTGTGTGTGTGTGTGTGTGTGTGTGTGTGTAGTTAACTATGAATTTAGCTTTAATCTAGGTTGGTGAACTATAATTGGCTCAGAGGTATTTCACAGTCTCAAGCTACTATTGGCATGATGAAGAAAAAAGTCTGGTTTACATACTTGTATTTGATCAGTGCCAGGAAGGAGATATGGAAATGGCAGTTTAGTCTCCAAACAGATACTGGAGAATGACTAGAAATGTGTCACTGTGGTTGACAGAAATTTGGTTCTTATGTATAAATCAAATGTAATGTGATGACTTCTTCAAAAAACTATATGACACTGGCATTGCCCCAGAGTTCTTAGTAAAGCATAAATGTTTAATACATTTTGTTCATTAAATAAAATCTGAGATTTACTTCTGAATTGTTACGTATTGAAGGCCCTGGAGTCTATTTCACTTAGTGAAGGATTCCTGGAGATAGAATTCTGTAAAGGCTGCCATTGTTTGGAGAAGCATGGGAAGCTGTGGACGTATGTGTAGTGGGAGCAACTGCTAATGGCTGAGGGAGCCACTGAGAAAATGTAAGATCCAGGAGACTTTTTGCTCAGTAATAACATCTAACCATCCACCCTGGTGGTTTTCTTGTGTAATATTCACCAAAGGAAGTAAAACTAGCTTCTGACCAGGGAACCAGGCTCAGATTCAGGCTTAGGCACTATGGACGAAGATTCAAAACAAGAATGGTGTGTATAGCAAGAAAATTGGCCTTTGGATTCTGGGTTGGAAATATATGGTCTATGGAAAGAGAGTTAGTGCTGAAATTACCAAACTTCCAAGCATTTTTTTGGTTTGATTCTTCAAACAAAATAGACACAAGAATTTGTGGGTACATGGCCACTGTCTGTTTACTACTACCACAATCAAGAAACAAATCTATTGGCCTAGATCTTGGCAGATTAAGGTAATGTTATTCTCTTCCATGAACTTTCTCTTTACTTCACGTTGTCCATGTCTGTGAGAAAACATTTAAAAATTCTTTAAAATTACCTTATTTTCCCCCAGGTTTGCCAGATTTATTTCCATGAACTGTACAGAATGGAAAACTACACTGTCTGCAAAATAGGATGAAGACATTAAAGTTTAGAATAATTTCTGTTTAAAGAAAAGTTAGGGAAGAAAATGTATTTGTATGTGACAATGAAGTCTTATAAAATCAGAGCATTCTTTAAATAGTCATGCTCCCAAATGCTGATCAACAGAACTGCTATCTAAATATGACTATTCTTCTCAAGATGTTAATCTGGAAAAAGAAAATATGCAAGAGTGCAAATGTTCACTTGTCTTTAGAGAAGACCCCGGACTGTTTAAAAGTAATTTTTGTCTTGTTCATAGGCATTTTTGTTGCCCAATTTTATGTGAATATGGGTGAAAAATTATTTATATTCAAGCCCAACTGAGGCTTAATAATGTTCATGAGTGGAGAAAAACTTTATTTTCAGCTTGTCTAATCATTAAAGCATACATATCTGCCCTTAATCAGCAACATAACATTTCAGCATTTCAACTTCCTACCAGAAATATACTCTCATATTTGCTGCAATGAGTACCAGACAAAGATTATGTGGTCTATTAATCAAAATCAGTGTTTCACAATGTTTTAAAAATCTAAGCTCTCATTAATAAACATAACAATCTTTACATTCCCAGAGTCTCAAAACCTTTTCTATTGAGCATAACTATTTTGTGCATATTCCTATCAATTAAAAAGTTAGCTTTACATTCTATAGGTATTGTTTTATAAGTATATGAGAATGTACTTTATATTTTATGAATATAAATAATATTTTAATTCTGAATATGCTTCTTCATGATTCATGCTCCCCTCCTGAGATTATTCTATCTGGTTGTAGTGGGGTGGGCAGGCAGGTGAGGAGTGTGCTACCAGTTGAGACTCACTTCTTGGGACATCCTGCTGTTCTAAATGTTCCCTTTGGACCCAGCCAGAGCATCAGAGATCTCCATAACCAACTTGTATTATCTCCTTGCTGCTTCTTCAACCTGAAACAAATGATATTAAGGAATTCTTTTTGAATTTTTGCATTGGCTTACATCACGACACCCGATGAACAAATGTACAGAACCTGATCCTGTATTTGTTACAGGATGTTGTCAACTATAGACTCTACTACATTCTACATACCCTTTTCATGAATACAGGAAGAGATGTATGGGGGGACAGGAGTGGAGATTTTGCTTTTGCTAAGTTAAAGTTTTGTTTGTTTAATCTTAATTTGCATCTTGTAGCTGTTCTGTTTTCCTCTAGCTCTGGCCACTGGGAATGTTAGTCCAAACATCACCCCAACCCTCTTATAGCACATGACTTTATGATGGGCATTTTAGGCCACCCAACCACTAGATGGTTATGAGTATCAAATTTGGAGTCAGCCAGCCAGAGACTGGAATCTCAACTCTTGATGTTTACTGGCCCTGTGACCTTAGGCCAGTGAGTTGAATTTTTTAAGTTTTCGTTTTCTCATCTGAAAATAAGAAACTAAAAATACCTTCCTTACAGAGTAGCTGAGATTAAATAAGATGATTTATTTATAGTGTCTAACAGTGCATGGTACATGAAACACCTATCAATGAATAATTATGATTTATATGATTTTCCTTTTGCCCTGATACATTTATTTTTGTGTTTTCGTTTGTTTTGTGCCTTATTTTGATTTCCATCTTGATGTTGTCATGTTACTTTAGGTACCTCAAATACCTTTTAGAATAAAGTTGAACATAAGTAAATAAAGATCATATCATACCTGTGAGATTCTTCCTAGCAACTTAAGGAAGTGAGCTGGAGGCTCTAAGGAGAATGGGAATTCTAGTGATGATGTATAAGCCAGTTTTGGAAGGATTGGTCACATGCCATGCTGTTAAGTAGGTGAATATTTTTTAAATGTTTTAGTATCCTTAGTTTGCTCTTTTAAATTTCTTCCTTTTATGATTGTTTTTTGTTTTTTGCTACTTTGTCCCACCCATTCCCAGCAATACCCCCACTGCTTTTAAGAACTGAATCAATGGCCTCCTTTTGATCTCTGCTGAAGTGTTAGAGGCTGAAGTGTTGATCTCTGCTGAAGTGTTAAAGTATTTGGTGGGACGCTAGGTGGGGTAAGTTTGAGGTAAGAATGCCATACCTAAGAATGCTATTTTTTTTTCTTTTTATTGTTAACGGAGTTTTGCTCTTGTTGCCCAGGCTGGAGTGCAATGGTGCAGTCTCAGCTCACTGCAGCCTCTCTGCCTCCTGGGTTCAAACGATTCTCCTGCCCCAGCCTCTCAAGTAGCTGGGATTACAAGCACCCGCCACCACGCCTGGCTAATTTTTGTATTTTTAGTAGAGACGGGGTTTCACTATGTTGGTCAGGCAGTCCTGAACTCCTGAACTCAGGTGATCCGCACACCTCGGCCTCCCAAAGTGCTGGGATTACAGGCATGAACCGCCGCACCTGGCCTAGAATGCTATTTTTTTAGAATTGGCAAAGAATTTCCCATACTCCATCTATGTTGGCTTAATGATACCTGGGTATTCAGGGCAGCCTCTGCAGAACAGGGTTTACCTTCCTCTGCCACACTTCCTCTATGGATGTGAAACCTAAGAAGTGAGTCCTAATACCAAAGCTAATGCTCCACATAGGGCTCAATGTTGAAATGGGATTCCAGCATATTTAAATTAGAATAGTTAAATGCTTCAAGCTTTATGAATGGGCAAAGCCAATTGTACATTTGTTTTTCTTCTAATAATAATACTGATTAAGATCATATGAGTGACACTGCAGTAAATTCAACTACTAATCATGAGGGCATGAAATTTAGGCAGAAGTTTTTTTACATACTTCCATGCTGGAGCTAAATAAAATTGTGTTAGAACCATTATGCAACTTAGGCATACATTTTCTAAATCTAGCTGAAGCAGAAGAAAATAGAATGAAAGATAGTAACTAACAGGGCTATTCATAGACAATAAAATACTTTATTCTTGAAGTGATTGCCTTTGATATCGATGGCTGACTTCTTTTACCATACTGTCTTAAACCCGGTCTAAACAAGATTTCATTCCCACCACTTCACAAACACTGCTTTAATCTGTTACCAGTGACCTCTACATTACTAAACCCCATTATCAATTCAGGCTTCATCTTAATTATCACCATCATTTAATATAGTTGATCACTGCTTTTTTCATATACTGTCTTCATTGGAATTCAGGAACATCATGCATTATTTCCTACCTCATTGATTGCTGCTTTCTGATTCTTCGTCTTCTGCTCTACCTCTTAATACTGGAGAACCCCAGGGTTCTCTTATTGGATCACTTCTCCTTTCTGTGTACACCCACTTTCCTGGTGATCTCATCCAGAATTGTTACTTCATAATCTTACCGTAAGCTGATGATTCTTAGATTTGTATCTCCAGCCTAGGCCTCTGCTGTGGACTGTAGACTAATATATTTGACTACCTGTTCAACACCTCCCTGTCCATATCTAATAGACATTTCATATCACATGCCTAAAACAGAATTCCTGATCTCTCTCATTCTGAATGCTGTTCCTTCTGCCTTCCCATCCATGATGGGTCTCAACTTTGATTTCCCAGTTGCTCAGGCCAAAACCATTGGAGTCATCTATGAGTATCACTTTTCCTATTCCTTTAATCCCATTCCCCCAATCCAATTCATTAAAAAATTCTGTTGACTCTTGTCTCAAATTTTTTAAATAATAATTTCAACCTTCATTTTAGATTTAGGGAGTACACATATAGGTTTGTTCCATGGGTCTACTGCATGATGCTGAGGTTTGGGGTATAATTGTAAAATTGTAAATAGTAAAACATTTTAATAATTGGATCACTTCTCATCACTTCCTCTGCTATCACACTGATACAACCCACCATCATCTCTTGCCTGCACAGCCATAATAGCTTATTTAACAGGCCTCTCTGTTTCTGTTCTTGCCACAAACATTTTATTTTCAACACAGCAGCTAGATCAACACTGTTATAACATGGCATTCTTCTGCCCAAAACACATCTCTGGCTCCCCATGTCACTCCAAGTGTAAGTGTAGCCATTACAATGCCCCAGATGCTCCATGCTCTGCCTATCTTTTGCCTTACTACTCTCCTCTTACCCTTTGCTCACTCTGCATCGACAATATTGACTTTTGTGCCATTCCTTGAACATCACAGGCACGTTCTCACGTAAGGGCCTTTGCTATGGCTCTACCTCTAGCCTGGAATTCTCTTTCCATGGATGTGTGTGGTGCTATCTTTCTTACATTCTTCAAGCTTTGCTCAAATATCACCTTTTGAATGAGGCTCACTTTGACTACCCTACTGATTACCACAACCTGCCACTCCTTAGCAACTCCATTCCCTCCTACCCTGCCCTACTTTTGCTTTTTCCTTCTTTAGCACTTATAATCATCTAACATACTATATAAATAAAATATATTGCATTTATTATTTATTGTTTATCTCCTCAAATAAATATAAGTTCTCTGGATGCTATTGTTGGACATTTAATGTTCCTTTTACTTATTGATTGATTGATTGCAATTGTATGTTTTGATACAATAAACATCTTTCTCTATAAAACTTTATCTGGTTAAGGGATTATTTTTCTAAAATGGATTCCCAGAGATGGGATTACTAGGAAAAAGACATTTTCAGGCTCTCATTAAAGGTTATCAAATTGTTTTCCAAAAGGATTGTACCAATTCACAATCTAACCAACAATGTATTAGTGTTTATTTACTTCATTGCATCCTCAATATTGAGTGTTGCCATTGTTTGACAGTTTAACTGCCAAAAAATATTATATGCTAATTATTTACCTGTAATTCCTGACATTAAATATGTATCCTTTTCTACTTTTATAAATGTCCTGTGCTTTTTTTTATTTTTATTTTTAATTTTTTTGGGGACCAAGTCTCGCTCCATCACCCAGGCTGGAGTGTAGCGGCGCGATCTTGGCTCACTGCAATCTCCACCTCCCTGGTTGAAGCAATTCCCCTGCCTCAGCCTCCCAGGTAGCTGGGATTACAGGTGCATGCCACCATGCACAGCTATGTTTTTTTGTTTTTGTATTTTTAGTAGAGACGGGGTTTCACTATGTTGGCCAGGCTGGTCTCAAACTCCTGGCTTCAGGCAATCTGTCCACCTCAGCCTCCCAAAGTGCTGGGATTACAAGCGTGAGCCACCACGCCAGGCCTCTTTTTATTTTTATAAGTCACCTGTGTTGATCCTTTGTCCAATTATTTATTGGTGTTTTATGTTTTTTTGTCAGTTTGTCAATACTTTACTTAATATGTATTAAAATCGGTAATCATGTTATATGAGTAACTGTATAACAGTGTACATATATTTATTATCATGAAAATGGAGTTGTTTAAATTTAAAGAATGTAAATCCTCAGTGGCTTTATTCATAGATATTACAGAGAGAAGCTTGTTTTCCTTGGGAATTTTAAATGTTTGTAAAAAATGTTTGTCATCTTATAGTACATGGAGCTCACTGCATATCTCTAAATGTAATCTTGAAGGAAGGGTTTAAGTATTTGTAGTAAAGGTTACTCTTGAGCAATGTCTGGTGTCCCTACAAAAATGTGGCAAAAGTGCATAGCAGGTGAAGCAGAGAAATAAACAGAGGCTTGGTGCATAGATGAGCATGGTTTAGCAATGCACTTCCATTGATAAACTGTCGGCATCAATTGTACTTTTAAAATTTCCTCCTTTTAGAATTTATTCTTTGGTACCAATTTCTAGTCAAGGAGAAAGACATTGATGGTAGATAATTGAGACTGAACTTTTGCGATGATTTTAAAGGTGACTTTAAATCTCTTCATATTTTGCTTTTGGTATTTTAAAGATCTAATGATAATGATCTTACATTTGCAGCCAGGCCCAGCTAAAAGAATCTTCCATTACTGCAGAGACCCTGTCAGAGACAATTCATTCTATTGGATTTTTCCCCCTGTATCTTCAGTTAAGAATGCCATATGGCTTCTTTTACTTTATTACATTACATGTTCTAAAACCTTTACCCTAAAAGTGAATTTATACTGATACCTTGAAGAAGGATCAAGTTTTCACCACAGAGATGCCACCATCCCCAGGGTTAAATGTGGCATCTATTTAGCTATGTGCAGCAATATCACAAAACAGTGTGAAGTGGGAATGAAGAATGTCTTTGGACCCAAAGAAAATCTAAGTAGGCAGAATGTAATTACCCAAGTTGGACTTAAGCCAGAATGACAGGGTTAACATCCTTACTAACATCCATCCTAATTGAAGAAAATTGAAACTAACAACAGCTACTTTCCCAAAATGTGAGTCATACACCTTTTCTTAGTGTCTTTCATTTTCTCTTTATTGATAGAATCTCCCAGGCAAGGACCGGATTGTATCTAAGTCAACTGTTTATTACTAACAAAACCATTGTTGTTCTTGAAAGATATGAAAATACAATCTTGTTGTTACTCAAAAGATTTCTCAAATGTAAGGAGACATGTAATTTCTCTTTTGGTTTCCAGGTAAAAACCAAAACAAACCCCCAAGCCCTGATTATGCAACATGGTATGACTCTCAGATTTATAGAGTTCGAGATTTTTTTTTCTCTAAAGTTAAATTGAATAAAATCATACTCGGTTAATTTTCTGGAAACATTAAAATATGTAATTCTGAATAATATCAGCTTTAAAAAAATTCACACCTCCTATAAAGATAATATTCTTTTAAATGACGTGTGTTTTATTTATTTGAGTATTTATCTTTGTCTCTCTACAGTAAAAGGCAAACTCTTGAAAGTGGAGACTGTTTTTTATTTGAATATCATCAGCACAGAACACAAACTCCTGGCACAAAATAGATGCTCAATACAAATTACTGAATGCTTCTTACATGAGTTTATTTTTACTTGCACCATTACAAATAACTAGAAAGTTTGCAAGAAAGGAATAACTGCAATTTCTCTTCTTTTTGAAATTTAGCTTTTCTTAGATTCATTAATCCTTATTTTCTTCTTTTGATAGATTATTCCCAACTCATCCTCCTCTAATGTTCAAATATTTTCATATTTTTCTTTTATTGGAAGCAATCATTATCCTATAATTAAATGTATTTGATCAACAATGAGAGCTTCTAATTCTTACTGTCATGGAAATTATTTTGAATTTCAATCCCAGTTAAAAATGGATGCAAAAAAGACCTTGCTAGTGCAGGGACATACTGATTTATAGTCCAAACTAGCTTTTAGCTATTTGTTCTTCAAGTGACTCTTTAGACAGACATCAGGATGCTGCCCTATGGCATAGGCTGGATGTACAAACAGGACAACTTGAAGAACCAGTGAAAATGAGCTACAAGGGAAAGATATAAGGTCCTGTGGTTTTCCCTTATGTGCATATTACCTTTCTCATGATGCCTGGCAGTTTTGAAACTCTAATGTAATACAGTTTGTAGCTTGTAGCGTAGAAAGACAAAGATGTAAGTGTGATATGGTATATGGGCCCAGAGACAAAAAGAACACTTATAAAAATGGAAGCGACAAGCTTACATAGATAACTTATTTATTTAAGGCTTTCACACTGGGTAGTTACACTGTGATAAGGATTGGGCAATTTGGCTTAACTCTAAAGGAATCTCTAAACTTTAACTCTCTCAAATCAAGAGTTTTCTTTTCTTTCTTTTTTTTTTTTTTTGTCACTTTTCAACTTTCAAAAAGCCTGGTAATTTATTTGATGCTGCACATTTCATGAAGCTATACATGCATGGCCTGGGATTAGAATAGGTGGCAGTTAGAAATACTGCAATACTGTAAAAAGTGCCATTTTTGCAGAATTTTCAACCTAATTTAAACCTATCCATTCTTGATACCTTATAAGAAATATTTAGTATCATGGGGCTTACAGCCCAATTTTCTGACCGAACAGGTTCAGATATTTTCTAAAAAGCTTATGATAAGCAACTTCAAAGTTGTGCCAAAACCTCTGACTCTAGAGGTCCTTCCAAACCACAATAAACTCTTGGAAATGTCTTAATCTTTGGTTAACCAGCCTTTGATTATCTCTGTGTAGATCGGGGTATAAAATCTTTTGGCTTCTCTGGGCCACATTGGAAGAAGGAGAATTGTGTTGGACCACACATAAAATATACGAACATTAACCATAGCAGATGAGCTAAAAAAATTGCAGAAATACCTCATAATGTTTTAATAAACTTTATAAATTTTTGTTGGGCCACATTCAAAGCCGTTCTAGGCCACACACAGCCTGCAGGCCATGGGTTGAACAAGCTTAGTGTAAATGGTTAATGCCACTCAGTAGGCTTCGGAGCTACCTTCCTCCATGATGACTGGGTGGTATAAGCTCAAGGAATTGCTAGTTTTATTTTTATTACTAATATAGATTTATTTTTTTACGAGTTTAAGTACAATTAGGGGTAAATTTGTCATAAAAATCACATAGTACATTCCAATGGCAAACGTAAATGATGCTCACAGTTTGCAACATTTTTCATTATGTGTAATACTGCCTCTATTTATATAGAATTCAATTCAACAAACATTTATTTAATGCATACTGTGTACGTCAAATCCTATGCCAAGAGTGGACTCTATACACTTCAGCATCTTATTTAATTAGACTAGAAATGCCAACTTATTTCCGCATGGTCAAATAAAAAGGTACAGAGGCCTTTGTTGTTTTGGTTGTGCTGCTTAGTTCTGGTCTTTATAAATGGGACAGGAAGGCATAATCAAATGCATGGAAACCCAATGGTAATGGTAGAAGTGTTGGCAAATAATTCACCTCTACCCTCTTCCAGAGAGGAGGACAAGTGAACTATGTGTGCTTAGTCAGGTGTTTTTACCTGAGAGTTTGAATCTTGTGAGCACGTAAAAAAGGCAATCAGTCTGATCAGGGTTATTTTTATAGAAAATCTGGTGGACTTAAGGATTTAGCAGTGTTATCCTCTGTAATTTTTAGGTGTCCTTAGGTGACATTCTAAACAGAAATAGAAAATTTGGGCTGTGCCTTTCCTCTCTTGGATTCTTGCCAGGCCTTATATCCCAGTCTTTCTGGATATTATTTGTGTTTACAGCCTTCCAATAAATTCCTTGTCTGTTTAAGATAATGAGAGAAAGTTTCTTTTGTTTTCATCCAAAACAGTAAAGAAATGACAATAGTAAAGGAATATGATGGCATGATGATACGACTTGCTTTATATCTGAGATTGGTATTATAAAGTTATAAATATCAATTTAAATTGTCTATAATCATTATTCAATAAATATTAAAACAATAACTAGGTAAAATTAAAATAAAATACAACTCAATAGCACATTTTTTCTTCTAAAATTTCTTTATGAGATGTAATTGAGGCCAGGCACGGTGACTCGTGACTGTAATTCCAGCACTTTGGGAGGCCAAGACAGATAGATCACTTGAGGCCAGGAGTTTGAGACCAGCCTGGCCAACATGGCGAAACTCTGTCTTTACTAAAAATACATAAATTAGCCAAATGTGGTGGCCCACATCTGTAATCTCAGCTATTTGGGAGGCTGAGGTAGGAGAATCACTTGGACCCGGTAGGTGGAGGTTGCAGTGAGCCAAGATTGTGCCACTACACTCCAGTGTGGGTGACAGAGACAAATGTTTGAACAAATGTTTCCAGAAGTTTATCTGAAAAACAGCTGTGATGTTTGTTTCAAGGCTAGCATGTAAGGAGTAGAGAAATCATCACTCCATCCTAACAACAAGTAAAAAAACTAGACAAATGGAAGAACAGCTCTTCACAGGTCCATCAGGGAGGTGAAGTCACAAGGCAAACTGCTGCCCCCAAAATTGGAGGCAGACAGGCAGATACACACAATCACAACTACTAGGGCAGAAGCCCCCCAGCAGAAACCTCCTTAAGAACTAGTTTTGGAGACAGGAGAACCTGAACTGTAATTGACGAATGGCCAGAGGTGCAGATTAGACACTCCTGAGAGGTAAAACAATCCAGGGGACTCCAGTCATAGAGGAGGCACTACACTTCAGTGAGTTTACCTCCAGGAGCTTAACCAGGTTCTCACAGTGAATATTGGAGAAAAATTTCCTCATGCTTCAGACAAGAAAAGAGAAAAGGAATCATTTTGAAATATGACAGGACATTCTGTTCTTCTTAATAAGGACTTCCCTCAAGAGAAACTATTTTCCCAGAGCAGAAACTATTGGGATTTTGTCAGTCTAAATGACTAGGAGAAAGGGAAAGACCCAATTCCTACCCACTCTAGTTATCCTGCCTCATCTAAGTTGGGGCTGACTCAGAAGTACCTGTGAAGTTCACAGTTCAGGGGCACAGGTCCATTAAAGGACTGAGACATAGTCATAGAACTATAGAAACCCCCCCCTCCCACTCCACACCTTACCAACATATCACTAAATGCCTATGTACCACAGTTCCTTTCACCCAGTACAAGAAGTCTGGCTGTAAACAAACAAACAAACAAAAACTTACAAGGCATATTAAAAGGCAAAAAATATAGTTTGAAAGAATAGAAAGAGTATCAGAACCAGACTCAGATATGGCAGGGATATTGAAATTATCAGACTGAGAATTTTAAAACTATGACTTATAGACCAAGGACTCTAATGGATAAAGCAGACACATGTAAGAATAGATGGGCAATGTAGGCAGAGAGACAGAAATTCTAAGACAGAACCAAAAAGAAATACCAAAGACAAAAATCACGATAAAAGGCCAGGTGTGGTGGCTCATGCCTGTAATCCCAGGACTTTGGGAGGCTGAGGCAGGAAGATCACTCGGGCCCAGGAGTTCAAGGTATCAGAGGACTATGATTGCACCACTGCACTCCAGTCTGGGTGACAGAGTGAGACCCTGTCTCTAAAAGAAAAAACAACAACAACAACAAAATCCATTGTAACAGAAATGAAGAATGTCTTTGATGGGCTCATTAGGAGAGTGGATATGACTGAGGAAAAATGTCTGAGCTTGAGGAAATATTAATATAAACTTCCAATATGGAAAAGCATGAAGAAAACAGATGGGAAAAGCCCAAAAGAGTATATCCAAGAACTATGGGACAGCTACAACAGATATAACGTATCTATAATGGTAATAACAAAAGGAGAAGAGAAATGAACAGAGGAAATATGTAAAGCAATAATTACTGAGAATTTTCCCAAATTCATATCACACAACAAACCACAGATCCAGGGCACTCAAAGAAACATCAAGCAGAATAAATGACAAGAACAAGACAAAACAATACAACCCAAAACCTAGAACTAGGTATATCACATCAAAGATAAAGAAGATTGGATTTAAGGAAGCCAGAAGATAAAATACCTTACCTAGAGAGGAGCAAATATAACAATTACATCAGACTTCTCCTCAGAAACCATGCAAGCAAGGAGAGAGTGTAGTGAAATATTTAGTATTGTGAGAGAAAAACAACACAACACATCCATCTAGAATTCTTTACCCTGTAAAGTCATCCTTCAAGAGCGAAGGAGAAATGAAGACTTTCTCAGATAAAAAAATATGAGAGAATTTGCTGCCAATAGACCTGGAGTGCAAGAAATGTTAAAAGAGACTTCAGAGAGAAGAAAAGCAATGTATGCCAGAAACTTGTACTACATAAATAAAAGAAGAGCATCAGAAAATAAGTGAAGGTAAAACAAAAACATTTATATTTCTTATTCTTAATTGATCCAAGAATAAGTTTATTCAAAATAATAATAGCAAAATGTATTTAATTATACATGGTTATATATCTCTATATATTTATGTATAAGTGGAATGAATGACAGTTATACAAAAACAGGATGGAGGAATTAAAATTGTTTTGTTATTATAGTGTGTTTTTACTATCAGTGAAGCAGTATAGTGTTATTTGAAAGTGGACTTGGGTTAGTTGTAAATGTATATGGCAAACTCTATGGCAACCACTAAAAATGTTTTTTAAAAAAGAGTATAGTTGATGTTAAGGAAAAACCTCAATGGTCTAAATACATCAATTAAAAGACAGAGATTGTCAGGGTAAATCAAAGCACAAGACCCAACCACCTGTTGTTTACAAGAAACCTACTTTAAATATAAAGATACAGAGAGATTAAAAGTAAAAAGAGATAGAAAAACATACCATGCTAACACTAATCAAAAGAAAGTGGGAGTGGCTATATTAACTTCAAATAGAGTCGACTTTAGAGCAAAGAAACTTATCAGGGATAGAAAGTGGCACTACATAACAATAAAGGGATCAATTCTCCAAGAAGACATAACAATCATTAACTTGTCTATGCCTAACAACAGAGCATCAAAATATGTAGGCAAAAATTGATAGAACTACAAGAAGAAATAAATAAATCCATCATTGTAGTTGGGTTCTTCAGCACCCCTTTATTAGAAATAAACTGATCTAGGAGGCAGAAAATCAGTGAGGACATAATTGAACTCAACAGCATCATTAATCAACTGGATATAATTGACATCAATTCACTAATTAATCCAAGAATGGTAGAATACACATTCTTCTCAATCTTACATAGAACACTCATCAAGATGGATTATTCTGGGCCATAAAACACACTTTAACAAATTTAAAAGAGTAGAATATAATCATATAATGTCTTCTCTCAGATTACAATGGAGTTAAACAAAAAATCAATGAAAAAAAATTTTTTTTAAACCCCAAACACTTGGAGATTAAACAACATACTTCAAGATAACAAATGGGTCAAAGGAGAAATCTCAAGAGAAACAATGTTTTGAAATAAATGAAAATGAAAACATAACTTATCAAAATGTGTAGTATACAGAGAAAGCACTGCTTAGATTTAAACATTGAATATACATGTATATATACATATATATAAAGAGAAGAAATATCTAAAGCCAATAATCTAAGTTTCTACCTTAGAAAACTTGAAGAATATAAACAAATAAAATCTAAACTAACAAGAAGAAAAGAAATAATAAAAATTAGAGCATAAATAAATAAATTAAAAACAGAAAATCAATAGAGAAAATCCATGCAACCAAAAAGTTACTATTTGAAAAGATTCATAAAATTGATAAACCTCTAGCCAGACTACAGAAAAAAAAAACGTTGGTGGTGGGGACAGGAAATATGAGCTAAGAATATTAGAAATGAAAGAGGAGACATCACTACAGATCCACTGACCATTAAAAAGGTGACAAAGGTATATTATGAATATCTGTATGGCCACGAGTTTGATAACTTAGTTGAAATAGACCAATTCCTTATAAAACATAATCTGCCAAAACTCACACAAGAAGTTGACAATCTGAATAGGCCTATATCTATTACAAAAATTGAATCAATAGTTAACCTTCCAAAAGAGTAAGCATTGGACCCAGATGGGTTTACTGGTGAATTCTATGGAACATTTATGGAAGAAATTATTTTATTTCTCTATAATATCTTCCAGAAGATAGAAGCAGAGGAAATACTTCCTAACTCATTTTATGAGGCCCGTATTACCCTAATATCAAAACCAAAGACATTGCAAGGAAAAAAAAACAACAACTTAAGACCAATGTCTCTCATGGACATAGATGCAAATGTTTTGTTGAAGCAAATCATATCTAACAATATAAAAAAATAATTAAACATCATGACCAAGAGGGATTTATCCCAGGTATGAAAGGTTGGTTGAACATTTGAAAATCAACTATTGTAATTCATCACATTAGGCTAAAGAAAAATCACATGATCATATCAATAGATGTGGAAAAAGTATTTGACAAAATCCAACACCCACTGATAATAAAAATCTCTCGGCAAACTAGGAATGGAGGGAAACTTGGTAAACCTGATAAAGACCATCTACAAAAAACCTTCAGCTTACATCATATTTAATGGTGAGAAAGTAGAAGTTTTACTGCTATATTCTGAATCAAGTCAAGAATGTCCCCTCTCACCATTTCTTTTCAACATCATGTTGTAAGTCTTAGCTGATGCAATAAGACAAGACAAGGAAGTAAAGAAAAGAAGGATAAATAAAACTGTCTTTGTTCACAGATGACATGATCCTTGACACAGAAAATCCAAATCAATAAACAAACAAAAAAATCCTGGAACATATAAGCTATTGTAGCAAGATTGCTAGATAGAAGGGTCATATACAAAGGCCAATTGCTTTCTTATAGATGAGCCATGATCAAGTGAAGTTTAAAATTAAAAACACAATGCCATTTACATTAACACCCCCCAAAAGAAGTACTTAGTTATAAATCTAACAAATATGCATAAGATCAATATGAGAAAAACTACACAGCTGTGATGAATAAAATCACAAAATAACTAAGTAAATGGAGAGATATTCCATTTTCATGGATAGAAAATCATTGTCAAGATGTCATTGCTTTTTCAGCATCATCTGTAGATTCAGTGTAATCTCAATAAAAATTTCAGCGAGTCATTCTGTGGATATTAACAAACCGATTCTAATGTTAATTCAGATAAGCAAAAGACTCAGAATAGCCAATACAATATTAAAGGAAAAGAGCAGCATCAGAGGATTTCCACTGCTTCACTTCAAAACAATATAAAGCTACAGAAATCAAGACAGTGTGGCAAAAGGGAAGACAAATAGATAAATTGAACAGAATGGAGCAAATACAGTTTTTCAGCAGATAGTGCTGGAACAACTGGACATCCACATGCAAGAAAAAAATGAATCTAGATTCAGACTTTATACTCTTCACAACAATTAACTCAAAGGAGACCATATAACTAAATATAAAATGAAAAACTATAAAACTCTTAGAAGATATCATTGGAAAAAAGTCCGATGCCCTTGAATATGGCAATGCCTTTCTATATAGAACACCAAAGTCACAACCCAGGAAATAATAAATTGATAACTATACTTTATTAAAATGAAAAACTTATGCTCTAAAAGACACTACCAAGAGAATGAAAAGACAAGTCACAATGGGGAGAATATATTTGCAAAAGATATATCTGGGGAATGTTATTCAAAATATACAGAAACTTCTTAAAACTTAACAATAAGAAAACTAGCAACCTACTTACGAAACAGACACCTCAGTGAAGAAGGTGTACAGAAGGCAAATAAGCATATCAAAAGATGGTCAATATTATATGTCACTAGGGAAATATAAAGTAAAACTATGAGATAAGAATACTCCTATTAGTTGAACTAGTTTACAGTCCCACCAACAGTGTAAAAGTGTTCCTATTTCCCCACATCCTCTCCAGCACTTGTTGTTTCCTGACTTTTTAATGATTGCCATTCTAACTGGTGTGAGATGGTATCTCACTGTGGTTTTGATTTGCATTTCTCTGATGGCTAGTGATGATGAGCATTTTTTCATGTGTCTGTTGACTGCACAAATGTCTTCTTTTGAGAAGTATCTGTTCGTATCCTTCACCCACTTTTTGATGGGGTTGTTTGTTTTTTTCTTGTAAATTTGTTTGAGTTCTTTGTAGATTCTGGATATTAGCCCTTTGTCAGATGAGTAGATTGCAAAAATTTTCTCCCATTCCGTAGGTTGCCTGTTCACTTTGATGGTAGTTTCTTTTGCTGTGCAGAAGATCTTTAGTTTAATTAGATCCCATGTGTCAATTTTGGCTTTTGTTGCCATTGCTTTTGGTGTTTTAGACACGACGTCCTTGCCCATGCCTATGTCCTGAATGGTATCGCCTAGGTTTTCTTCTAGGATTTTTATGGTTTTAGGTCTAACATTTAAGTCTTTAATCCATCTTAAATTAATTTTTGTATAAGGTGTAAGGAAGAGATCCAGTTTCAGATTTCTACATATGGCTAGCCAGTTTTCCCAGCACCGTTTATTAAATATGGAATCCTTTCCCCATTTGTTTTTGTCAGGTTTGTCAAGATCAGGTGGTTGTAGATGTGTGGTATTATTTCTGAGGGCTCTGTTCTGTTCCATTGGTCTATAACTCCGTTTTGGTACAAGTACCATGCTGTTTTGGTTACTATAGCCTTGTAGTATAGTTTGAAGTCAGGTAGTGTGATGCCTCCAGCTTTGTTCTTTTGGGTTACGATTGTGTTGGCAATGCAGGCTCTTTTTTGGTTCCATATGAACTTTAAAGTACTTTTTTCAATTCTGTGAAGAAAGTCATTAGTAGCTTGATGGGGACGGCACTGAATCTATAAATTACCTTGGGCAGTATGGCTATTTTCACAATATTGATTCTTCCTATCCATGAGCATGGAATGTTCTTCCATTTGTTTGTGTCCTCTTTTATTTCATTGAGCAGTGGTTTGTAGTTCTCCTTGAAAAGGTCCTTCACATCCATTGTAAGTTGGATTCCTAAGTATTTTGTTCCCTTTGAAGCAGTTGTGAATGGGAGTTCACTCATGATTTGGATCTCTGTTATTGGTGTATAAGAATGCTTGTGATTTTTGCACATTAATTTTGTATCCTGAGACTTTGCTGAAGTTGCTTATCAGCTTAAGGAGATTTTGGGCTAAGACAATGGGGTTTTCTAGATATACAATCATGTCATCTGCATACAGGGACAATTTGACTTCCTCTTTTCCTAATTGAATATCCTTTATTTCTTTCCCCTGCCTGATTGCCCTGGCCAGAACTTCCAACACTATGTTGAATAGGAGTAGTGAGAGAGGGCATCCCTGTCTTGTGCCATTTTTCAAAGGGAATGCTTCCAATTTTTGCCCATTCAGTATGATATTGGCTGTGGGTTTGTCATAAATAGCTCTTATTATTTTGAGATATGTCCCATCAATACCGAATTTATTGAGAGTTTTTAGCATGAAGGGCCGTTGAATTTTGTCAAAGGCCTTTTCTGCATCTATTGAGATAATCATGTGGTTTTTGTCTTTGGTTCTGTTTATATGCTGGATTACGTTTCTTGATTTGCATATGTTGAATCAGTCTTGCATCCCAGGGATGAAGCCCACTTGATCATGGTGGATAAGCTTTTAGATGTGCTGCTGGATTCAGTTTGCCAGTATCTTATCGAGGATTTTTGCATCGATGTTCATCAGGGATATTGGTCTAAAATTCTCTTTTTTTTTATTGTGTCTCTGCCAGGCTTTGGTATCAGGATGATGCTGGCCTCATAAAATGAGTTAGGGAGGATTCCCTCTTTTTCTATTGATGGGAATATTTTCAGAATGAATGGTACCAGATCCTCCTTGTATCTCTGGTAGAATTTGGCTGTGAATCCGTCTGGTCCTGGGTTTTTTATGGTTGGTAAGCTATTAATTATTGCCTCAATTTCAGAGCCTGTTATTGGTCCATTCAGAGATTCAAATTCTTCCTGGTTTAGTCTTGGGAGGGTGTATGTGTCCCAGAATTTATCCATTTCTTCTAGGTTTTCTAGTTTATTTGCGTAGAGGTGTTTATAGTATTCTCTGATGGTAGTTTGTATTTCTGTGGGGCCGGTGGTGATATCCCCTTTATCACTTTTTATTGCGTCTATTTGATTCTTCTCTCTTTTTTTCTTTACAAGTCTTGCTAGTGGTCTATCAATTTTGTTGATCTTTTCAAAAACCAGCTCCTGGATTCATTGATTTTTTTTAAGGGTTCTTTGTGTCTCTATCTCCTCAAGGATCTAGAACTAGAAATACCATTTGATCCAGCCATCCCTTTACTGGGTATATACCCAAAGGCTTATAAATCATGCTGCTATAAAGACACATGCACACGTATGTTTATTGCAACACTATTCACAATAGCAAAGACTTGGAATCAACCCAAATGTCCATCAGTGATAGATTGGATTAAGAAAATGTGGCATATATACACCATGGAATACTATGCAGCTATAAAAAAAGGATGAGTTCATGTCCTTTGTAGGGACATGGAGGAAGCCAGAAACCATCATTCCCAGGAAACTATGCAAGGACAAAAAACCAAACACCGCATGTTCTCACTCATACGTGGGAACTGAACAATGAGAACACTTGGACACAGGAAGGGGAACATCACACACTGGGACCTGTTGTGGGGTGGCGGGAGATGGGAGGGATAGCATTAGGAGATATACCTAATGTAAATGACGAGTTAATGGGTGCAGCACATCAACATGGCACATATATACATATGTAACAAACCTGCATGTTGTGCACATGTACCCTAGAACTTAAAGTATAATAATAATAATAATAATAATAATAATAATAATAAAAAGTAACAACAACAACAAAAAAGAATACTCCTATTTGAATGACCAAAACCCAAAACACTGACAATACAAAAAAGCTGACAAGGATGTGGAGCAATTGCAACTTTCATTAACTATTAGTGGAAACCACTTGGGAAGACAATTTGGCAAAACTGAACATGCTCTTTGCCGTACGATCCAGCAACTGCACTCCTTTATATTTACCCAAAGGAGTTGAAAACTTACGTACACACAAAAACATGCACATAGATGTTATAGCAGCTTTATTCATCACTACCAGAATTTTGAGGCAACCAAGACGTCCTTCAGTAGGTGAGTGGATAAACTATGGTATATCCAGACAATGAAATATTATTCTGCATTAAAAAGAAGTGAGCTATCAAGCTATGTAAAGTCATGGAGAAATCTTAAATGAATATTACTAGGTGAAATAAGTCAACCTGGTAAGGCTATATGCTGTATAATTTCAACTACATGAAATTCTGGAAAGGGCAAAACTATGGAGATAGTAGAAGAGCAAGTGAGTGCCAGGGGTTAATGAGAGGGGCATAGAGAGGAGGAGGACAGAGGATTTTTAGGGCAGGGATATTACTCTGTATCATTCTGTTCTGTTGGACGCATGCTATTATAAAGTTTATAAGTTGATTTGATTACAAAATCAAAACCCCTAGAATGTACAACTGCAAGAGTAAATCTTAATGTAAACTATGGACTTTGGGTGATAATAATGTCAATGTATGATAGATTCATTCATGAAACAAATGTACAACTATGGTGTGGGATTTTGATAGTAGGGAAAACTGTGCATATGTAAGAGTAGAGGGTATATTGAAAAATCTCTACACCTTCTGCTTAATTTTACCAGGAATCTAAAATTACTCAAAAAAATAAAGTCATATTTTAAAAAGCAACTTTCAGGGTACACCATGGAGTCAATAGACATCTAAATCAATCACAACATCTGCAACATTTATTTGTCTGAGACAGTAAATAATGATTCTGGATCCTACAATATCCAATATCAAATTCGCTACAAGAAAAGAAAATTCATTTCTCTTCATTATAGTTTGTGGTAAGTGTATCGGCTTACAGACAAATATTTTAAAATTATTATTTTCTACATGTCACATTTGTAGATGAATAGTTATTGGTTTTCAAAAATTCAGAGTGTTATACAAAATAAACTGGAGTAATCCATTTTCAATTGCTCAACTACTATAATTAAATGACTATAGTGCTAATGACGTGAACTTCCCTAGATCTAGTGTTCTCAGAGTTGAATTGGCAATGTCCCTAGTTATTACAGAAAAAGGTGGCTGGGTGCAGTGGCTCATGCCTGTATTCTCAGCACTTTGAGAGGCTGAGGCGGGTGGATCATCTGAGGTCAGCAGTTCAAGAACAGCCCTGCCAACATGGTGAGACCTTGTCTCTACTAAAAATACAAAAATTAGCCAGGTGTGGTGGTACACACCTATAATCCCAGCTACTCGGCAGGCTGTGGCAGAAGAATTGCTTGAACCCGGGAGCCGGAGGTTGCAGTGAGCCAAGATTGCGCTATTGCACTCCAGCCTGAGTGTCAGAGTGAGATTCTCTCTCAAAACAAACAAACAAACACAAAAGAAAAAGGCAATACTTCCATTTAGTCATCTGCAGAGAAATGCTATATGGTATCTCCAACCTCCAGTTGATTCACAATTCTTACCTTCGAATTTCTTCATTAACTTATGGGAAATTATTTAGGGGCTGCTGTTTCAGTAAAGTGAAATTAGCCTGCCTTTCCCCTCTATGTATGTGTATGTGAATGTATGTGTATACACAATGCGTGCACACATTCATTTCTATAGTGTTTTACAAATTACCAAATATTTTAGAGTAATTAAAAAGAATTAGTGTCCTTGAGTCAAAAATCTGCTCTGTTTCTTACAATCTATATGATTTTAATAAGGCTATTTAATATCTCTAAGTCTCAGTTTTCTCATCTGTAATAACTTTTTGTACCTCATAGGCCATTACAGGATTTTAAATGTGATAACACATGTAAAAATGTAAAGTTCTCAGTATCTTATGTATTATTATTACTTCCCTACTTATATTCAGTAAGTAAATTATAGTTATTATTAGTATCATTATTGTCTAATTTAGGCCTTACAAACTTTTGAATTTTATTCTCAGGTTATCCTGTTAATTTTTTTTCCTCTGGCCTGCTCTTTAGGCTGCACTATTCTCTCCTTGGACTTGATATCACATCAAACTGATTCTCTGTTTCTGTTACCACTGAACTTCATGAACATTTCTACTACTTGCTGCCTTTTCCTACTGATACTCAACTCTTCCCAATCTGGTTTCCCTTTGCCATTGTGTTGAAGTTTATCTCATCAAGGCTGCTGATAACCTCTCAATTGCCAAACTAGCAACGTTTTTTTCACCACTCGTGTAACTTAATTTCCCTGTAACAATTAATCCTGGTATTCAAAATTTCATTATTCCAATGCTTTCTCCATTGGCTTCCTCCATTGGCTTCAGTGAGGGAACTCTTTGCTGTTTCTCTTATCTTTATGATTTCTTATTATTGGTGCTCTCCAGGATCTTGACTCTCTCACATTCTACATATTCTACTTAGTGATATTATCAACTTCCACAGCTTCATTTGCTTCCTGTCCTCTTGCTTAATTGAAGTCCCCAGTTCTAAGGCCCAACTCAGCATTGTTATCTCCAATTCTATATTTTCCTAAACGATTTTTAAAATTTCTGCCCTCATACTAAATTGGAGACTTGTTCATCATCCATAGATACTTCCTAAATATCTATTAGGTCTTAGATTCCCCCTCCCCAGCTCCTCTGCAGCAGTTTTTATTTAAGTTCTTGTAATTTCTTGTCCATTATTGTTACAGCCCCCAGTATCAGGGCCCTGAAGATATCCAATTAACTCTGACCAAACTTACACTTTTGTTAAAACAAGTCACTCAACATCTAAGTATTTAAAACATCAATAATTTATTTTCATGAGTCAGTGGGTCAGCTGTCTAAGCTGGGCTTGGCTTGAGGGCTTTGCTGATCTTGGCTGGGCTTCCTTGTTCATCTTTTGTTTGGTTGATCTGTTAGGATAAGCTGAGGTAGTTTCACTCTGCTCCACATGGCTTTCTCTTCCTAGAACAAGCATACAGTCCTGGCATGGGAAAGGTAGGGTCATATTAGCAAGAGACACAACTCTACAGGCCTTTTGAATCCTAAATGAGGAAATTATTCAATATCATTTTTGACTATATTATTGCTAAGGCAAGTCGTGTTGATGTGTATGCCAAGCCAAAGAGTGGGGAAAGATATTCTGCCTCTTCCATCATGTGGCAAAGGGTAGAGGTGCAGGGATGAATTAAGAATTATGACCAGCAATGCAATTTATAACACTTAGTCTAGCCCCTTCCCAACCCATTGTCTTCTCCTTATTTCCATTGACTTTGAAAGGTAAACTTAATCATGTCAATACCTGGTTGGTTGCTTTTTGAATAAAATACAGACTTCTTCACTTGGCTTACCAGACTCTTTATCTGCCCTAATCTACTTTTCCAACTATAGTGTTTATCTATTGCTTTATCTGCCCAGAATTTGCATTTTCCTGTAGGAAATCACTTCTTTACCATTCTATAGCATCTGTGTGAGGCACAGTGATGAGCATGGGATGCAGAGTGAACAAAACAGGTTACCCTTTTCCCTTGCAACGAGAATTCTGCCATTAGTGGAAAAGACTGAAATACAGGAGATACAAATTCCTTTTATTGCTGAAGTTCTTGTCAATCATTTTGCTTGCCTCCTGAAAAGAGCCTATCAGCAGAATAAAGACAATATACAGAGGAAAGAAGAGCTGAGAAATAGAAACTAATAGAACAAGCTCTAAATACATCTCTTTTCTTTTGATCTTGAATGCATCCATGTTTGCATCCCTCTTCTTTTTTTTTTTTTTTTTCCAACCAAAATCATTTAATTCAGTTTCTGTATTGGGTAACAAAAGTTCCTGGCCCAAGCCCATATATATACATGTAACCACTCACACTTTCCCTATCAGGTCATGAACCAACACCCTTACATGTTTCATAAACATAATTTTTCCACCTTCCATTGACGCTGCTTTCATTAAAATTTCCAATGATTTACTAATTGCAGAACCCTGCATTGTCTTTTTCCTTTCTCCCAGATAAAAAATTTCTAGTTACTCTAGTGACTCTTCAATGTCAAATGTCATTTTCCTGCAGTCTTTCCTAACCTCTCACACAAAATTAATATGTGGTACATACATATTTAGAAGGGGTAAAAGGAAAGAAAATAAAGAGACTCAGACTCTTGTTGCATGTTTCATAAAGTGATATTAGAGCAATTCCTCCTATCCATCAGTATATGCAGTCAACTCTATCTTCACAATCTATCCGGAGTCAGATAACTTCTAATAACTTAATTTCCAACAACAGGGGTCAAGCCATCATCACTTCCCTCATGGATTGCTGCAATTGTTCCTTGCTGATCTCCCAGTTTCTGTCCTTCTTTCTCTAAACTCGATCCTTAACACATTGAGTCCCTGTAATACCAAGTGAGACTGTGTCATATTTTGTTCACAGACTTACATAAACTATGCTGAACAATCTGGCCCCTCTTCCATTTTTCTGCTCTCATCTTCTCTTGCTTGTCCCCTTGCTTTCTCTGTTCTGGACACCATGACCTTCTTGCTGTTTTACACATACATTACACATGCTCCTCCCCCAGGGCCTTTGTGTTTGTTATTTCTTTCTGGAATTCTCTTCTTGCACACACCTGTCTGGGTTTTCTTTCACCTTCTTCACGTCTTTCTTGGTGTGTCATCTTCTCAGGTAGACCTTCTGAGACAAACATATTTAAAAGTTGAATCTCCATTCTCCTTCCCTGTATTATATTCTATAGAATTTATAAGTCTTTAACATATCACATATCTTGCTATGTATTTTTTTCTGGTCTGTTTTCTGGTCACTAGGATATATGTTCAATGAGGTCAAGTTTTTGTTTTTGTTTTGTGGGTGATCTGTTCCGTTCAGTGTTCTGCCCTGTTGCCTAGGATAGTTCCTGATGTATAAGAGGCTCTTAATAAATATGTGTAAAATAAATAAGTGAAGGGATGCATTTACTTAATGTGTATCTCCTCCACTGCATTGTGATGTGGAGGTCAGAGAATACATGGTGTATATCTTACCACCACTGGACACCAGGACACATAACAGGTATGCAGTGAATGGATTTTTGTTTACTTGTTTGTGAATTCTTTATTGCCTCATTTTTTTGTTGTTGTTGTTTTTGGTACACACAACTAGTGAGTGTCAGAGCTAACAATGGAACCTATATCGTTAAAAACCAAGTCTCTCTATGTCTGCCTCCTTGATATGACAATGAATCTCAGCCTCAGAAGAATCTGGCTGAAGAGGCTTGAGTGCTATCCTTTGACTTTTAAATAACACTATCTCATTCATGATGATTTCTTGACTCTATCAAAAGTATATTTGATGCTTGATTCATATGTAAGAACTGTGTGATCTGGTAGTAAAATATCGCAATGCATGTGGTGAAATTCAAGCAAAATACAGAGTACATTTTTGATACATAGTACAGGTTTTTGCCACATTAATAATTATGTGTCCTCTTTGGGGGAGGGGAAATGCATTTTTGGCTGGCAGTGTCATGAAAATGTGTGCCAACCTCCTGTTCCAGGTATTTTTCTGACCACTCCATCCCCTTTCCCACGATTGTTTTGATTTGCTGATGGTCAGATTTGCTGCGAGAATATTTTTCACATAACACTTATCCTCATGAAAAGTTGAGATATGGAGAACTGTATGCACACATGCATGCATGTGCACACACAGGCACACACAGAAAGAAATTGAGCAGTGAAAGTGTAACTTCCTTGATTAGACTTTTTCCATAGTTATCTCATCTGAGGCTTAATTTAATATTTATTTCCTCTGTTTTATATTCTTACTGTCTCCTGGGAGAAACTACTGCTGCTCATAGCACAGGTTTTTATAGTTTGATTTATCTATCATTTTTCTCCAGTATATACCAAATAAACAATGTTTCACAGTTTACGCTCCATAACAGAATGCTCTAAATCTATCCCTATATTTTTTTTTTTTGTGAAATCTTTGGCAGCCTATTACTACCATTTTTTTTTTCTGTTAGGAAAATTATAAAAGTTAGAGGATAAAGAAATATTAGTGTTTTCCCATAAGAGAATGGATTGAGCAATAATACAGTGTTTTCAAGATCATTCAACATTATTTTCAAGAATCCTAGTCTTATAAGGGAGATTAATATTACTACAACCACCATGACTATTACCATTACTTCTGCTATGTTAACTACCATTATTGTGTTCTCTTACTTGTATATCTTGTTTAATCCTTAAAATTCTCCTAGGAAGTGGGTAGTATTTATTAACTCCATTTTATAGATAGGAAATTAAGATTCAGATTGGTTAAATAATGTTCCCAAGGTTACAAGGCTGGTAAAGGCTGGTGTTATGATTTGAACACAGCCCTACCTTCTTTCCCTCTAAATGTATGGCATGAAACTCATGACATTGCTACAAATTCCTTAACCTAAATAATTGAGTTATTCCAGCGTATGATGAATATATTTTAGTAACCTATTGAAGAAGTTCCAGTATAATTCATATGTATTCAATATGCTATGTCTGAATTTTGTTTTTATTAAAATTTTTTAGAAAATTTTTTAAAAGGTAAAAGTATCACAAGATTATAAGTAATAACAGAATTCTATTCATTTTAAAATTATAATTGTAATACAATTGTAATAAATGAAGGCAATTCAATTAATTTTCTGAGGATAAAATAAACTACAAAGATTTATTTTGAAATCCGATCTCTAGTATAGATTGTAATACAAATCAATAGCTTTATAAATTAATTATGACTCTTTGTTTTCAAGAAGAACGTATATTAGTTCAAAGTAAGAGCTCCTTCTTGAATTGGTTTTGCAGGTGATTTAATAAAGAAAAAGAAGAAAATTTTACATCACCTTTACATAGCAGGCATATATCTTATTACATACCATAGACAGCCCTTTGAAATGGGCATTCTATTCTAGTTTTACACATGAAAAAACTGATGCTCAGAGAGATAAAATAATTTGCTCAAAGTTCCAAGCCAGACAGCTGGCTGCAGAGCCTGGAAGTGGTCCCAGGATCACCCTGACATTAACCTACACAACTCTCCTCATTTATGTTGCTAAGTGTTGAGTGTCTCATGAACTAGAAGAAGAATGGTAGAGGATGAATTAAGATAGGTCACCACAGGGGGCTACATCATGTAGGTCCTTTTAGGCCATTATGAGTTTGATTTTACTTTTACTGAAATGGAATGCACTAGAGGCTTGTGAGTAGATGGTCAACAAAATCTGACTTAAGTATTAACAGTATTTCTCTGTTCTCATAGAATAGACTCTAGGATAATAAGGGCTAACATATGAGATCATTCAGAAACTATTGCAATAATTCATGCAGAAAATATTATTTAACCCAGCAGGATTTGCTCATGGATTGGATGAATATGCACAAGATCATACTAGGCGTAATGTTATGTATCTTCTCAGCTTTCTCCTTCACCCTAAATAACACATTATGCCTCTGTATTTGTAGCCAGACCTGTATTTTAGAAAGAACACTGAGGAGATAGTAGTTGAAGAAAGTATGACTAGAGACAAGCAGATCTGCTAGAAGGGTATTGCAACAATCCTAATGATAGATCATGGTGGTTTGAACCAAGGGAGTA
The DNA here is from genome assembly GCF_049350105.2 of Macaca mulatta. Taxonomy (NCBI): domain Eukaryota; kingdom Metazoa; phylum Chordata; class Mammalia; order Primates; family Cercopithecidae; genus Macaca; species Macaca mulatta. The sequence goes on along the minus strand of NC_133417.1, from coordinate 68,245,609 downwards.
GTAATGGAGATGGAGATAAATCTGTAGATTCAGGATGAGAATTAGTGACTGATTGGTAGTAAGACATGAAAGAAAAGAATGGTTCATACCTTTCAGACTTAAGCAACAGTTTGGGTGATGATACCACTTTAAGATAAGGAAACACAGGAGAAAGATAATAGGTTCAATGTGGGAGATGGGGGAAGATAACATGCATTCAGCTTTGGACCCACCGAATTTAGAGTGCTTGTGGGGTATCCGGGTGGTTTTCAGGAAAGTGTGGGCTTCCTTAACTGTGGGCTCAGAGGAGAGATCAGGGCTAGCGTTGGAAAGCCAGGTTCATCAGAGGATAGATAATTAAAGCCACAAGAGAAGCTGAGGTCAGCCAGCCAGAAAAGTTTAGAATGGGACAAGCAAAGGGTTGAGGACAGAACTTAGAGGAATATCTCTATTTAATGAGTAGGAAGAGGAAAAGGAGTCTAAGAAGCAGGATGTAAAAGTGGCTAAAAGGAGTTGGGGCAAAATTATGAAGGTAAAAGATAGGAAAGCCAAGAAATGAGAGTGTGTGGTCAACAGTATCAAGTGTTAGCAACCACCACAGTAAATCAAGGATGGAATGTAATTCAGTAGATTTAGCAACATAGAACTAGCTAATTTCAATAGGAAGGGGGGAGAATATTACTATAGTTTGCCTGTTGGCTTGTCCACTAGATAAAGAGTTCCTATAGCATGCTGCTGTGTTCTTGAATCTTTGTTCAATTTCCACTCCCTCCTCCACTTCATGGCATATCAGACAATCAAGATTTGAGATTTTACTGTCTGAAGTCATGACTTAAACTTCGACAATAAACTGCTGGCTCCATGTTGTATGTGCTATGCCCCTTATTCCTCTTACAAATATTATCCTCAATTAATTTTCTGTGAGAGACTTAAGAAAACTGGAATATACAGTGTCTTGAATTGCATTTGTCACTTCCTGCTTAATCATAGATGTCTCATCTTATTTTTAGTGCCACTAAGAATTACTATCTTTGGTTGTTAATTGCTCTAGAGTCACAGAGTGACAGTTATTTGTGACTTGCACAATCTATTTTGATGACTATACAACTTACATCCAAGGAATGCCACATTCCACTGAGTACTATGTTAGAAGATAAGATCATTTTACACTGAATTCCAAGTTCTCTATACTCCATCACTAGTATATCTAGATGTGAATACCCTAATTTGTGAGCTACATAACTCCTTTGTTTCCTTGCAATAGATGTCATATTAAACTGTCCTTCATACCCAAAAGACAGTGTTCCTTCCCTATAAAGCACCCCATTATACCCGATTGCAGTGTCGGGCTTTTGTAGTCTTTCTCAGAACTCCATTCATGCCCTCTCTCATAAAGGCCTCTTTGTAACATGCACTTTAGGAGAACTCCCTAAATCTCAGGTTGTCTGGAAGGAATCTAAAGAGAAGAAAAGGAGAAATGTTAGGATGTATATTTGGTGCAAACATACATAAATAAAAGGCTGACCAGTTCAAGATGTTGTTCCATTTGCAATAATCCCAATGAGATGAAACATTTGTGTGCTTGTTTTCATCACATTGTTCTGACTATAGTGCCTTTCACTGCCTGCCTTAAAAATGTTTACCTACTTACTATATACCTTTCACCTTTGGCCTCACTTTTTCAACACAAGAAACTTATGCATATGCAGAGACCAAAAATTTCCATAAGCTCCTTCATTTCAAATAAAACATTTCTACAAATACAAGGATTTTGAGGGGGGTTTTTAGTTAAGTTTCATACCCCATCTATATAACATTTTGAAAGAAATTAAGTTTGATTTTGAAAACAAAAGCGTTTCCTTATTTGATCTAATTTTTAATATTTCTAATGATTCTTTGTCATTTTTTCTATTTGTTACAAGAAAGAGAAAGAAAACATAAAAGGAAATAATGAAAGAGGGAAGAAAGGATGAATGAAAGGAAGAAAGGAAGGAAAAAAATTCAGTGGAAGAAAGTCAGACCAGAGATTATATTAAGCAGTGGCAAATGGTATTCACCTTTTATAGGCTCTATGTTTTATAATGAAGATACTTCATTGAAACAATGATGCATACTTCAAGGGTTCCCTGGAGAGCAGTGAATCCTGTTTGGAGAGATTCATGAATATGTGCATTAGCACAATCCAACTGGAACTTGCCCTTAAAAAATGAACCACAAGAGAAACTGATCAGTTTTTGCTTATGTATATAATCAGAAGGTTATCGTATTATCTCCCTCTCCACGGGAAAAGCAGATGCATTTTTTTTTTTTTTGCCACCTCAGTTGAGAAATGCCAAAGGAAACAACAATTTTTCCCTTTCTGTGATGTTCATTATGTGAAATGCACATAGAGACTTTTTAATACTGGATCAAAAGAGCAGAAAATAAATGTAGATTCAATTTTTCAAAATTAATTTTTTGCATAACATGAATCATAAAATAAACCTTTAAAATATACATTTCTGCCTTAACTTTCTGAAGGTCATTAATAAACTTGCACTGAAAAAATTGCTAGAGATTGCATCTATGAGACAAATATTTCAAAATCAAAGCTCACAAAAAGGTACATGTAACCTTGTGCCCTAAAGATGAATGAGGGACACATGGCAGATCTTGAAGTAGTAGTTTATTTAAAGTACAAAGAATTCCATGAAAAATATTTCTAACCAGCAGTTGGTGCCCAGTTATCATGAAAAATGACAGATCACCACTAAGCTATTTACAATGATAAAGAGTGTCTAGGTATATTTGCAGAATTTATCTGCAAGTTTTTAGCTCCATTAATTTTAAACAAAACTGAAAGTGTAAAAAAGAAGAACCTCAAAGAAATTTGATCATCATAAAGAAGCAACAGAGAGAAAATGTTACCTAAAGACTGACTGGATATTGTTAAATGGTCACGTTCTATGCTGTGCCAAATGAAAATATTATTATCAAATGTTAATAATTGCTGAAGGAAACTTGAAGTTTTTCTCTAGATATGGAGAAAATGGTGCAAACTTAGAAGACACCTTCCATTAAGCTTTATATATTGTTATTTTTATTATACGTTCTTTGCTCTGAATTTAACTATGTCAGCATTATCAGCATGTTCAAACACAGAGGGGAGAAATAATTGTCTTACAAAAATCACAATCATATTAGTGTTAAAAATGACTTAATTCCTGGCTGGCAATTTCTTTTTTAATGTGACAGTTAGTCATTTCTTAGGCATCTGTTAATGAATTGCCAGAAACGGTTTCAATTCATCATTTCTAGTCACCATATTCATGGAGAAAGCTGTGTTTAAATTTGTCCATGATGTTCTCAAAGTTCTGGATTTAAAAACTTCCTGGACATCTTAAGTTTTCCAAACGTGATTTGAGGGCCTGCACTATTTTCAGTATGTAGGGTAGGGTCAAGGGAACACAGTTAATTTGAGAGGGCACAATATTGTAGTCAGGCATTTAAATTATTTGTAACTTTTCACCAGAAGTCGTATTCATGTTTTGGAAAATTAGTACTTAGCTAAGCTCCAAGGAAGAAAGCATTTTATTTAGTAATAGTTCAAATAATGCAGTAAAAATGTCTCTCTGTGCATTTGAACTGGCCCTTGTGGCCTGATTCAATGTTTTGCCCATTTTCTTGGCTTTTCGAGTTTCGCACACACAAGAAATTGTACAAAACACTTAGCACTATTTTTTTTTTTCATAGCTGGTAATGGGGCTTTCATCGCACAAAGGCAAGGAAAAATTATTTGGAAAGGTGAACAGGCTTTTAGAAAAACTAGAAAACACTCCTCATACATTTTAGACTCAGCTTTCTGCCCCTTTCCTGCATGTTTTAAATCTAGCCACTAGGATCCCTGAAATAATTATGCTCCTTAATGTTAAATACTGAATATGATCATTCACGGCTGGCCCACAAAAACAAATTTCAGGAAGAAGAATGGTGTTAAAGGAAGATGACTATTTACTGACAGTTTTCTTTTTGTGCCTATGCATCTAAAATCTATTTATCGCTTTGTTTATCTGTTTATCAAACGATCTCAGAATTCACATATGCATCACCGAAAATGTGGCTTTTGGCTCTTTTTGCAAATAGGTCCTATCATAAAGATTTTTAGAAGCTTTATCTTATACAAAAAGGCAGTTTTCATCAGCAACGCAGCCATCTGTTTAGTGAAAATAGAGCTAGTTAGTGAATTGCAGACTGTATGTGCCTCTGTGTGTGTGTGTGTGTGTGTGTGTGTGTGTGTGTGTGTAGAGGAGGTGGCAGTGAGGGAGTAGAAGGTCAAAGGGTAAATTCCAATTGCTGTGACATATTTTTATGAGCTGAATCATACCCAGCTTTTAGCCTTGAAAGGGGAAGAGGATCTTAGAAAAGGGAAGTCACATGCATGGGCAGGTCAGGAAAATCCTCAAGAAGTCCTCTTCCAAATTAGCTGTTGATTGTTCTCCAACCCGCCATATCCATCCATTTGAATTTTATTTTATTGTCCCAGGACTTGAAAAGATCTGTTTTCTATTACGTGAAACCCAGTTCAAATTTGGGTTGCAAAACATAAAGTTATCTTTGAGAATTTTCTTCCCTTTTATACCTTTGATACTGTTCTCCTCCTTGGAGGGGATGAGGGGGTGAAGCCTCCTTGAAAGTGGGAAAGGAGGAGGAGAGTTCTTCCCAGCAGGAGGCTGACAAAGCATTGCTACCGCAGGAAGGAAAATGCTAACCGGAGCGGGAGAAAAGACAGGAGGGGCCCCAGGAACCAAGCCTCGTTAGAGACCCTAACGACTCCACCCTTAGCCTCCCCTCCCTGCACCCACGCTCTCTGCCAAATGTAGAGGCTATTTTCTGCTTTTTACAAGAGGTGCTGCCAGGGGGAAAAAAAAGAAGAAGAAGAAGAATAAAAAAAAAAGCTGATGCTAAAATCAAGGAAGAAACAGCAGAAGGGTCAGGGGCAATAGTCAAGGCAGAAGCAGCTGCCGTGGCCGGCCCAGCCACAGTCATCTCAGTCCCAGCGGCGCGGCAGCCAGCAGCGGCCGCCGCGGTGACAGCCCGAGTGGCAACAGCTGTGGGGAGGCTCGGCTTCTTCCCCACGCCTGTCCGCGCCAGGAGTCAGAGTAGGGAGTCCCTATCGCTCCCATCTTCTGAGCAAGCAAATTCTTCTCATTCCTTCACTCGCGCCTTCTCAGCGTCAGCTGACCCGCTGCTCCCTCCCTTGCTTCGGGGATTGGCCCAACTGTCCGCCCCCACCGCACCGAGAGACACGCGAATGACACCCAGGGTTGTTCTAGTAGTGGTAGGTGGGCCTGCGGCTTCAGGAGTGCGTTTCCTGAGCCAGCCAGACCTGGGCCTCTTCGGCCTCTATCCCCCTGTTGGCTGAACAAAATGCCCGAAGGCATTTTGGTGGTGCGATTGCCAGTGACTAAACAGGACCTTAATTTTCAAAGTTGATGGGACAAACCCAGGCATAACTGGAGAGGGTGACCACTTCCAAGGCGTTGAAAGAAGACGAACAAATTAGGCCATTTCAGTATTATCAGAGACAGCATTATGACCCTTTTTGTTGTAAAAGGAACATAAATGTAGCTACAGATTGAATGAAGTTATAGGCCATAAAAGGGCAGGAGAGAAAAGGGAAAAGATAATAGGCACTGTCCATTTGAGCCTGTTACACTTACTGTTTCAAATCTATTTAGCTAGTGTTAGTGACAAATACATAGTTTACCGGCAATAATAAATGAGGGAATGAGTAAGGATAAATATTATGGAACGCTGCTGTGTGTTTAGAATAGTGACAATTGCTGTTTATTTGCTTTTCACTTATGAAAATTACACAGGGCAAGGTCATATGTGAGACATACGTCTTTATATTATTTTTTCTCGTATTTTTGAAAGTCAGGGTGAGTGGAAGCCTTCAACCTTATTTTCCTTATTTAGATAAGCAAATATCAACCAACTTTTCTTAAAAGTATAGCTTTCTTTCTATTAAACACTTAGGCAAAACTGATTGTACTTTTTTTTTTTTTTTTTTTTTTTGGCATTTATAGCCATCTTATTTACTTCCAGTAAGGTTATCTTATAATGATTACTAAATTCTACCTAAAAGCTTATAATATTTCACATACATTAACTGTAGCTCTCCCATTAAATTATGTATTTCTTTATGTACTTGGGCTTTTCATGAGGATTTTAGGCACATTATTCACTTGCTGGAAAATTAAATTGATTTATGTTTTTCCTTTGCTGTTTTTAAGTATAAACTCTTTAAAGGCAAAACTGGGGGTTTCTCCATAGGCCAGAAACTACCAGATTCACAATGATCCTTATGTCGATGCATTTTTGGTTGAACCAAACAAATAAGGTAAACTTCAAATTTTTAATTTGTACACATAGGGTAACTGGTTTCAATTAAATGGGGAAATACATTTTTTTTTTAGGGTGAAAGAACTTAGTGCCTTAAATTTGAAGAGGCAATTATTTGATGTGGTAACAAAAGAATATTAAAGAAGTAACAGCTTATTTTGAAATTTCAAAATGCATTGATTTTATATTTTGGTTATTTGAAATAGAGTGGAATATTTACAGGTAAGATTGTACAGTCACATTAATAAATGTGATCGTTATGAATTTATATTAGAAAAACATACTACATTTAGATAAATTATTTTACATAAATTTCAGCAACACTTTGAAGCATTTTATAAAAATTTGAAAAAATTTCTTAAAGACAAGTGAATTGATTGTCAGATAGATCATTGTAATATTTTTTCCAATGTGCCATTAAGGAATTTTTATTAAATGATATATATTACATACAAATTTATATTTCATTAAGAATATTTTTTTCAATCAAAGAAGAATAATAAAACATTTATATTTCTGTGGTGAGCTGGGTTAATATAATTTTTGTGTCTCTGATTTCATTTAGATATTTTATATTTTTATTTGATTTTAGGATTTTGGTGGGTTTTTTTGAGGTTTCACTTAACGTATACATAGGGTTTTATTCCTTATTGTCTCTTTTCATTAGAGAAAAATCAAAGATTTATTGACTTATGAATTGATAATTTGTTATATTATTAAATAACTAATCTTTTCTAGATACAGCAATATTGCATGAAATTCATATTACAGTATTTTTATAAAATAACACAAAATGAAAAAGTGATTCATATAAAACTTTTGCATCACATAGTTTAAAAATATGCATCATTTAAAATGTAGACTAAAATTGTATTTTATTTCTGTATAGTCAAACAAAAGCTCTCTGAACGAAGATTCAGGAAGAGATTTCTTGAGCTTTGTCTAAATTCAAAGTGCCCTCTACTGTCAAAAAAGTGTACTGCTCAGGAAGAGAAAATGACAAATCTGAAATCAAAATCTAGACAGTGAGACACAGACAGAAGAAAACTACAATAGGTAATGGCGCTGCCGCTCAGCCCTGGGGCGATGCAGTTTGGAATGTTCCATCAGTAAATAGTTACGCTCCCCTTCCAACTTAAAAGTTACATTAAAATTATTTGGAACTTTATAACTATTGCTAAACTTTTATTTTCTTAGCCTTGCTTTTACAATGAAATTTTACTTTGGTGTCAACATATGGTTTACTGTAAAGACTCGAACAATGCATATTGTGGACTACCAGACTAAACTTCAAAACTATGCATACCCAGATGTCTTTACTCTTGAGAAGTATTATTTAGAGGTTCTTTATGTGTATATATATACACATATACAATATTTTTATTTTTATTTTGGATTTTTTATATATATATCTAAAGAAAGAAAATATTTATCATTACAATGACAAAGCTAAATAATCAGTTGATTCAGTGTGTGAAAAGTTTTAAAAGATCATGTACACAAATAAGGTGTTGCGTATTTTGTTCATTAAAAAGGTGTTTAAGCATTATGAAGACAGTCTTAAACATGATCTGTGTGTTTAGGTGCAAGCGTGTTACCATCTTTTAATTAAATTCAGTGACCCAAAGAAAATTTTGCCATAAGAAATTCAGGCTATTTCACAATGTTAAATTGTATTTTGTAACATACTGAAAAGTAATGAAATTTAAGTTTTGTGATTCATATAGGTGAAAAATTTTAGAAATGTTTACTATGTTTTATCATTTTAAAAACCATAATATGTTATTAAATGGATATATGTTGATATAATGTTAATATATTGCAATATATTAACAATGAGAGACTTCTGATTGAATTGATAATTTTTATAATAATGTCAACAATTTGAAGTCAAATTAAAGAGGTTCTGACATAATTGAGGTATGGAAAAGGAAATGATTTGTCAAGTATCCAACTTGTGTAACAGGTCTTGGTTAATTAGCTCCAGGAAATAGTTGGTCTGTATTTTAAGCAAAAGCAAAATAAAGATTTATATAACTTGGGGAGGGATTTTGTATAAAAATCAAGGGCTATAGATTTTATATCAAATAAATATTGAAGCAAGTTTTCAGTTTAATTGACTGAAATCTATTAAATTGATTGAATTGCCACCTACATATAATACAAATATGTAAGATATTTCTTGCACTAAACTGTATAAAATTTGACATCTACATATAATACAAATACATCTACATATAATACAAATATGTAGGTGTCAAATTTTATACAGTTTAGTGCAAGAAATATCTTTCCTAGAGGAAGTGAAATTTAGTGTTTTAAATAAACACAAATAATGGAGCATGTTTGGAATCTATATGTTTATGTATCTGCATAAATAACAATCTATTTACAACTTGAGAGAATTTTAGCAGTGACTGTTAGGTGAGGAGGGCCTCCCTGTTTCCAGTACTTTTCTTCTCTGTTCCTCTTCAGTTCCTCTGGTTGACTATGAACTTTGCCCCACCCTAGATGTCCTTGCTGCCTTCTGTGAGGAAGAAGGGCATTCAACTAACACTCAACATTAATGCCTTCCTGATAGATGGTTGTAACTAGCAGGGGCTTTTGTATGCTGAGAAACAAACAAATGAACATATAAAGGAAAGAGAGAGGCAAAATTCAGCCCAAAGCAGTGGTTCTCTGGTGGTGGAATTTAGAGGCAATTTGGAGGAGAAAGTTGTTGGATAAAATAAATTATATGCCATTGAAGTTTAGGGTTGGCTTTACTGTCACAAAGAGCATGCCAGTCTTAATTGTTTGAAAAATATAGCACATCCAGTATACCTAAATATTTCCTCTGGCTGTTTTCAGTACTTTAGGTCAAATCAATAAACACAATGAACCTAATTTCTTCTGAATCATGAGTTCCCTTAATCAGTGCACAATTATTTTCCACTCCTTGAAAACGAACTTTCATTTGTAGTATTAATCCTAAATTTAATAAAAATGTGCCCACATTACTAAAAGTCTAATGATACAGTGTATTAGATGGTCAACGAAAGGCTCTATGTTTATATTTCCTTTGTTTTTCAGAATCAACTCTTCTAAATTCAGTTTATCTAATTTATAATTAATGTAATCTAATATATCTAATAATAGACCCTTGTTCTTGGGTCTAAGAACTCTTCCTGATCATGAGTTCGCTTAGGAAAATGTTAAATCAAGGGACTTGATGTCCTCTAACCAATGATGTGCCAAACCGGGCCCATGGGACTCTTTCCTTTGGGAATATGAATTTTGAGTTAAATGTTGTAATGATTTAAAAAGCAACAACATTGCCTTCCAGGAGAGACTGCTCTTTATTTCCTATTACCTGGAACATGGTCACTGCTTTTTTTTTTGACTGTGCTTGTCCAACTATCTCATACTTGCTGTGTGCTACACAATATCCTTTTGATAAATTTCATTTCTGCTTAAGCTAGGTTGTCATTTTCTTTTGTTTGCAATCTAATAAATCTAACTGACATAATGCAGTGTCTTTTTCAGGGGGCAATTTGTAGATTCATAGGTGACATTTACAGAAATTTCACAAATTTTAATTTCGAAGGATGGGAGCTTTGTTCAATCAGGTCCTTGGCCCAAGCCAAGTAACAAGCTTGAGCCATAGAGTGGGATATAGTTTTAAGCCTCCTGGTGGCCGCAGCATTACACTGAAGTACGGATTAATCACCCCCAATCTCATGATCTGCTGGGTTTTATGTTTAGCATGGTTGACATAAATTCCTATCTTCTTCATCCTTGCAATCTAATATTAGGAATGTTGATTTAGATTAAAAAAAGATGTATATAATGGAGTTAAAATAATTTTAGAAAATGAAATTATTATGACAGCATGAGATATTTGTAGTATATGTAGGTGTCAAATGTTATGCAGTTTAGTGCAAGAAATATCTTTCCAGGAGGAAGTGAAATTTAGTGTTTTTAATAATGGAGGGAACATGTTTGGAATCTATATGTTTATGTATCTGCGTAAATAACAGTCTGCTTACAACTTGAGAAGATGTTCAATGAAATTCCTCTTTTTCTTAAGATAATTGTTACAGATACAAGAAAGTATGAATTGTGGAAAACTGTCTTTCTTTAAAACATCAACCGTAACAAAGCATGACACAAGCATTTAATAAAGGCATTATTGTAGACTTTCTTCATTCCTGAGAACCAACAGAAAAATCTCAAGGGACAGATCATTAAATCTTCTTCCTCAGTGTTAACTTAGGCAACAGCTCAGGAGACATCTCTGAGGGTGCAAGACACTTATTAGAAGCATGTTTAGGAATTTCTGACTGTTTTTCAAAAACTACTTCTGCAGAAAACAACTGCATTGTTACCAAGCATTTCTGGAAACCATGTATAACTGAAGAGATTCAATTCATTAGAAATATGATAAATTATAAATGGTAAAGGTTGGAAAAGGCTAAGTTGTGGGTGATATATATTTTTAATATGAGAGGTATAATGTAACTATCAGAGATCACTTGGTATATATTACTTTATTATGTTTTAAATTATACTTTTTGAGATAAGTCAATTACCACAGTATTATTTTATGCCTCACTTCCTTTACAGGGGAAAAAGCAGAGAAAAAATTTGGAAATAAAAATGTCTAAAGTGTGTTTTGTTTTCCTTTTTATACTATTATCTAAACATTCTGATATTCATAACATAAACCATATTTATGAATCCTTCATCAACTATAATGAATTCCCATTACTTTTTTCTTCCAGGAGGAATTGTTACTAAAGCCAAGATTTTTCTCACAAACCATTATCCTTCCTTGATCTGGCATTGTATATTTTTTTCAATGGATTCCAAATAATAAATATAGTGTCTTCTATTTGTGTACTGAGTCAGATTCAGTATTTTCATAATTAAAGTTTCACTTGCTTCTGTTAATCAAAAGGTGCTTCGTTTTGATTGGTAAATTTGTTTGACTTATTCAAAAATGAGGTTTAATGATCAGCCCAAGATAACCCACATATTAGGAGATTCAGTAGGCTTAAAGCTCACATCTTGAGACTCACAGCCTGGCAATTTTTAATTTACTCACTTATTTATTTAGTTTTTGACAAGTATTTATTGAATACCTACTTAGATACTCTTCCAGGCACTGATTAGTACTGCTTTCTACCTGAAACTTTTCCTTGCCCGGGAGTAAAGCAGGCAAGATTATTAGAGTGATTCGTTTCACAAACCACTGCCTCAGAGATCAATTGAGGCTACACCTTCAGGCAATCATTTTATGACTACTTGCTTGTAACTAATTCATAGGAAAGATCTTTTTTGTTTGGTTTTGTTTCAATTCTGTTCTGGACTGTCCACCTGGGCACGTTGGAATTGATGCTGAATATGATTTCATAAGAGCTAGGCCCAACTTTGCTCCAACCACTCTTACATCTCCAGACCCAGCTCTGAGAAACCTGAATGTGGGGCCACTTCAGTCTCCCCTCTCCGCTAGCCCTAATTCACCACGGCACAAACCCTAGCTTGTCTGGGAAAGGAGTTCTTTATCTAGAGCCAAACCACACATAAATCTATAATTCTGAACATCAGGAAATGCCAGCTGTGTAAGTATTCACATTCCCCCCTCCTTTTCCTTTCTTCTCTGTGCTTTCTTGCTTCAATAGGCTAGATTTTCATCCAGTTGCCTTTCCATTTCCTTTTTTTTTGTTTTAAAATCTCTCCTTCTACTGACCTCTGCCATTTAAAAAATCATTTTTATGTGATGCTGGGCAAGTCACTTAGCTTCAATGAGTCTGGCTTTGTTACCTAGGTAGGAATAACTCTACTTGAAGAACTGTTGTGATTAATATATTTAAAAGTGCTTCACTTCATTCCTTTTACCTAGTGGTGTGATTGGTGAGTGCCTTATGAAGATCGGTCTTCCTGGGATCCATGGACAAAACCTGCAGACAGCTTCTAAGCTAATTTGAGGTTGGTATAATGATATCGAGGGTTCATTCTATGTAAATGACTTATTCTGTTCTACTACATTGTTATTTTAGACTTCGCATTTCAGCTATTCCTATAGTGTTTGCTGTCCTATTACTGTTGTTGTCTGATTTTTAATTGACAACTTTCTCACATACTGAAAACATCAGTAACCAAGTAGCAAGTTGGCTGTTATTTCCTCTAACTTAAACTTCTAAATTAGAGAGGGCGAGGCCTCAGTATTTTCAATTTATAATCACTTGCTAGGAGATCTTACCCTTTGCTCTAAATTCTTCCTATATGATAATAATTTCCAAATTTATGTCCCTTATCTGATCTATTTCCTAAACTTCAAACTCATATATCCAACAGCCTACATGACATCTCCACTTGGATGTCCAAGGAGCATCCCAAATTTATCGCTAAGTCTAAATTCTTGATACTTCCCCCCAAATCTTCTCCCTCTAAACTTTCTTTGGCTTAATTATGTAGGCCAAACATGTACAGCCAATTCTTAGATGTTTTTTACACTCATAATTTAATCTAATCTTTAAGTAAATCCTGTCAGTTCAAATTTCAAAATGTATCCCAAACCAGACACATTGATGCTACACACCTAGTCCACTCCTCCATCACCCTTGCCTCAACTTCTATAATACTCCTGGGGGGTGTCCCTGCTTTCAGTCTTGTCCCTCTGCAGTCTGTGCATCATAAAGCAACCAGAGGGGTATACTTAAAATATAAATTAAATCATATTCCTCTCTACATAATACCTTTCAAATGCTGCTTCTACTTAGAATCAAATCCAAAGTTCTTATGTGGACTCAAAAGTTTCTGTCTATTGAACAAATAATCTAAATTAATGAGAAAAACTCGTGCTTACTTCTAATTTATTTCTGACCACTCTCCCACTTTTCCCACTGGCCTCTTTGTATTTCCAGAAAAGCATTTCAACTAGTCCCATTGCTCTGATTATTCTATCTGCTTGGAGAGTGCTTCATCCCGATATCTATATAGTTCACATCTTTGCTTCATTCAAGGTTTTCCCCAAATATCACTGGCTTGAGGAAATATACTCTGACTATCCTGTACATTTTATTCAACCAGATATTTGCCCTTTCTGTCTCTCTTGCTACAATCCTTATGTTTTAGGTTTCTTTCTAATTATTTCATTTCCATTTGAAGAACTTGTTTTAGCATTTCTTTTAAAGCAGCTCTACTGGTGACAAATTATTTTAGTTTTCCTTCATCCTAAAATGATCTTATTTTGTTTTACTTTGTGAAGGATATTTTAATTGGATATAAGACTGAATTGACAGTTTTTTGGTTTTTTTTCAGTTCATCACTTTCTAAATGCTATTTCATTTTCTTATGGCCTCCATGGTTTCCAGTGAGACATCTGCAGCTATTTGTACTTTCATTTTTTGGTATTGTGTGTTTTTCTTTCGCCTTCTGGCTGAATTAAGTTTTGTTTGTTTGTTTTTGACTTTTTTTAACTTATCCTGTTTGGGGTTTAGAGTTTATTAAGCTTATATGATTTGTAAATTTATCTTTCACCAAATTTGGGAAAGTTTTAGCCATGATTTCTTTATATATATTTTCTATACGAATATATTTCTCCTCTCCATCTGAGACATTTCTGATATGAAAGTGAGACTTTGATAGGGTCTGGTCCCTAAGGCTCTGGTCACATTTATAAACTCTTTTTTAAACTTTTTAAAACTTTTTCTTTATATGTTTCAAAATAGATAATTTTTATTGCTCTATCTTTGAGTGCACTAATTCTTTCAATTCTACTATTGAACTCCTCAGTGAATTTGTAATTTTTTAAATCATATTTTCTACTTCTAAAATTTCTATTCGGTTTTGTTAAACAGCTTCTATTTCCTTGCTGAGAACTTTTATTTTTTCTATTTGCTTCAAGAGTATTTTCTCTTGTTTCTTACATCATTGTTACAAAGGGTGCTCTAAATTCTGTGTCTGATAATTTCAATGTATGAGTTGTCTTGGGGTTGACATTTGTTGTTTGTGTTTTTTCTTAAAAATTGTTTAGGTTTTCCTGGTTTTATGTACATTGGGTAATTTTGGATTGTATCCTAAAAAATTTGAAAATTTTAAACAGGGAAATCTATCTCATTATAAGGCTCTTGGTCTTGTTAACATCTAGAGAATGTTACCTTTTCTTTCTTTCTCTCTCTCTCTTTTAAGTAAGCAGTCAATTCAGTGAGGTATAGACTTCAAGTCCATGATTTTTCTTTTATGGGCTCTGGTTCCAGTATCAGATTACTTTCCAAAACCTGTTTCTGGTCTTCCCTGATTATACATCCATCACCCAGGGTTGAGTCTGGAACCTGTGCAGTGATTTACTCTGTAATTCAGTTTTTAAGTCATTGCTGCATTGATGCCCTTTTCTTTCATTCATGTACAGCTCAGCTTGGGGGTAATCTCAGAATTTAATACACAGATCCAAAAAATTCCTTTCTCCAGCTGCATCCTTTCAGTGATCCTGTCTCCAGTCTCTCTTTCTAAGGATTTCTCCTTCTGGTGCTCTGGAAAGAAAGCCAAGGTTTTAGATTTCTATGCTATTGCCCACTTTCCATTACTTGGCTGGCTTAGTGGTAAAGCTGCAAGACAAAGAGGTTGAGAGCCTCCTGAGTTGCCCCTGCTGCTGCTGCTGCTGCAGGTTATTTTTGTTCTTGGCTCTCACCTGGAGGAGGGCTCAGAGAGTAAAAAAAAAAAAAAAAAAAAAAACTTTACTCCTCAGGTACTGCTATCATAGGGTGGGAATGAGGAGTGCTGCCTCTTCCTTACTGCACTTGTGGAAAGGAAAGTGGTGCTGCTTTATGGCTGCTCTGTTGTTAGTTCTCACCTGGTATAGGGCAGCGAAAGTCAAAAGGGATTGCCACTGCAGCTACCACAATTACAGGCCAGTGAGAATATGGAAAGATGCTATGATTATCTCATATGAAGTCTCTTTGCACTTGTCCTCTATCTGCTTATGTCACATTCTATGCTTCACAGCACAGGTACACACTAACACAAATACACACACACATACACATATACACAAACGTAACATAGGAACAACTGAATACTGGATGGTAGCAAGAGTACATAAGGCCTGCTTGTACTTCCTGACAGGATGTCTAGGAGGATCTACTTTCTCATCTTCCTGTGTATGTACTTGAGATTTTAGTGGGAAGATAGTCATTTTTGTCTTTGGAAATGCTGGGCAAATGCTTTTCTCCCCACTGAGAACTTAGGGAAACTACTGAAAGATAAGATTATGGACTTAGAGTCAAATAGGAGAATAAAAACGTAAGACTTTGGATGTGCTAGCAGATCTAAAGTGTCTGTATAGGAGACACAATTACAAAGTAATGATTTCTCTAGAAAAAAAACCAGTGGTTATGCTGCTGAATAGTGGAATTGAAAAAAGAATGTGGCTGAGAAGAGGCGGGCATAAGCAAAACTGCCAAAATATGCTTTTAAAAAAATGAAAGGCCATCATTTTTCATATCTGAGCAACCAGGCTAAGACTTTTCTGCAATATCCCTTTTCTATGAAAATAAAAACTTATAAAGTTAAGTAGTGTTCTCCCCTATAGGAAACCTAGTGAGTTTTGAGTTAATCCTCATATAATAAAATTGCACATATCCAGCTTTCTTGATTAAATTAAATAATGACAGAAGTCCATTTTTTAAAACATTGAGATATGGGGGGTTGGTTACCCTTTCTGTTTTCTTTCCATTCTGTGCTGTCTATTGCTGAAACTGTAGTGGTTTCCTTGGAGACTATTAAAGAATGAAACTTGATTGGCTATATTGGCAGAAATATTGTCAGTGGACATTTTGAGAAATATTTACGTATCAGCTGTATATAAAAGAAGAAATGCTTAACACGTAGGAGATCTGTTTTAATTGCAGTATGAAAAATCTCCTTGACAAACTAAAATTAGAGATGGGAACAATAACCTAGTAGGTCATCTTGTCAATCATCCTGGCTATTATTCATTTAATTATTCTCTTCCTTGTCTGGTACAGTTAAACTAGTTTCATTCTTTTAGAATATTTTTCAACTAGACGATTTTAAAACAATTTTCTATATATTATATATCTTTCTCTTTTTAACCAATCAGCCTGCAAGATTATCAGAAGGAAAAGAAGAAGTACAAAGAATGACTCCCTCAATTCCCTTCTGATACACAAAAGAGGATAAAAACAAACAACAAGCAAAAACCTTAAATGTGCACGCTATACAATGTTCTCCAAAACCAGAAGCACTCGATTCAGGTTTATTTATAAGACAATGCTGTAAAGCAGAGGACGGAATCAAGAGGTTACTACACAGGAACCACTTATATTTAAGGTTACAGATTGGGACCAAGGATTCAGTTCTAGCTGCCTCTTAATTTGAAAATAGATAACTAAGTAGACTTGTTTCATAATTTTATTTCAAGATTTTGATACAATATTTTTACTGTTTTCTGCATGTCAGTTTCATTCCAAAAACATATTTTCAGTCAAGAGGAAAAGGCCATCAAATTTTTTTCTTGAATAAAGAACTGCACCATTTATTGATAGGTATATATTTTTAAGGGGGGATACAGCAAAACAAATGGCAAGGGATATTTTATCTATGCTTGATCTTAAAATTGAATTCTACAGAGGACTTTAATATGCTTTCTGCTGTGTACATTTTGCTCACTTAAGTCAGTTTTTAAATTTAATTCAGTAATTATAACAGAATAACTGATGTTCCTCACACTGACCTAGGTGCAAACGGAAAAACGAGGGCTCTAAGACAGTGTCTGACCTGAAGGAGATTTAATCTAGTTTGGTAGACAATGAAGACAAGGGGAGATGTAAAGTAGCATGTGATTAATTTTAAAAAATCTGTCCAGGTGTGTGATGTCCCCCTTCCCAAGTCCAAGTGATCTCAGAACTTAAAGTATAAAAAAAAAAAAAAAAATCTGTCCAGATGAGCATATTATTGTGGCCAGACAGCAGTATAGTTAGAAGTCATTATGTAATATTAAAATAGTAAAAAGGAGACAAATGCCTAACTACATAAATTGTTCCAATTGGTATTCTTTGGACAAAATTTACTATTTACTCTCAGATAATAATTTTTATATACTACGGTGGTTTATAGGTTGACATACTATATTGTAAATTCTGTCTCATTGAAAACATTTCATTCCCTGGATGTTTCTCTCAATGCAGAAATATGGTTTATGGGAATACTTTTCTAGTATTTAGAGCTGTTCATAAAAATAGAATGGGCAGGAGGTAGTGAATTCTTCGTCACTGGAGGTGTAGAGGAGGGAGTGAAAGACCACTGCTGAGAATGTTGTAAAGATATTTCATGGTTTTGATAATGGCTAGAATTGATGACTTCTGATATCCTTAAAAAATCTGTGACTTCATGAGATTATGACAGTCAATGACATGCTATGACATTCAAATAAGGGGGTCTTCATTGTGAACTAGAATAGTTTGGGAATTCTCAGGCAGATAGGAACCATAGGCTAGGTTTTCAATAACAGGTAGGATTTAGGTAGGCGGAGGAGCAGTGTAAGACCATTATAGTGAGAAAGTAAGAAAAAAAAAATAGAGGAAAAAAGAGAAGGCACAAATGAGCTTGGCATCTTTGGAAACAATGAAGAATTTGGCCTTACTAGATTGTAAAATTGATGCTGGGAATTTAGAAGATATCAAATCGTGCAGATCAAATTCTGAAGAGCTTTTGGTACTAGGCACTGGGCAGGTCAGAACTTATTTTATTTAGCTACTATAGAGCTTTTGGATTTATGTCAATATTAGGATAACCTGTTGATATATGTAGTAGAAGGGAGAATAAGATAGGTACGTAATTTAGACATTAGATAAAGATCTAGTCTTAGAGGATGCCAGTAAGAACAGAATCTGTGTACAAATTATTTTGAAATGATTCCATTCATGTTATCTGATATACAGCAATGAACATAGACTATTATTCCTCTTCTCATCTAGAGTCAAAAAATCCAAAGGTGAGTATCAATTGCATTGTGACACTAAAATCATCCTTTGATTATATGTATTAGTGAGGATTCTCCATAGAAACAGGGGAGAAAATGAAGAGAGAGGGAGAGAGAAAGAGACTGATTTTTAAAAACTGGCTCACACAGTTGTAGTGGCTGGCAAGTCTGAAATCCACAGGGCAGACTGACAGGTTGGAGACTAAGGTATGGGCTGATGTTGCAGCCTTGAATTCTGAATTCCCCAAGATAGCAAGCTGGAAATTCTCTTTTGCTGTGAAGGTCTTCAACTGATTGGATGAGGCCTGCCCATGTTATGGAGAACAATCTGTTTTACTCAAAGTCCACTTACTTAAATGTTAATCATATCTAAAAAATACCTTCACAGTAACATCTAGACTGATGTTTGACCAGACAACTGGATATCACAACCTAGCCAACCTGACACATGAAATTAAACATCACAACACGTAACAGTATAGGCAAGAAATGACTTGCTGTTTGGCATTGATGAACAACCATATTTGTATACACTCACACACAGGTATGTGTATAGTTGAATACTTATTAGAAAGAACTATAGAAACATGATTGGTGGGAGTCTGTTCTCTCTAACTATCCATAACTGTAGTTCATTAAGACATGACTTCTAATAGCTGGAGTAATTGATACAACAACAGGTTAAGCCCAATATAAATAGCACTTTTAAACTTACTTTAAAAAATATAATACAGAATAACAGGAACCTACTATATACTCCCACCATCTCATCCCACCTCCCAAAAGGAAGCAACTAGATTCTCTCTTCTGATAATTTTCTACATTCTCTGTGACGTGGAGAGGCGGAAAAAGATATATCACATGGGCTTTCCAGTATTCCAATCCATGGTAATTAGAAATGCCACATTTTTATTGCTTTTTTCATCATATCTTCTGATTATCTTTCCTTACTTAATTGAATTCAATCCCTATATATACACACACAAACTTTCTCTTCCATATTTTCATTACTTTCTAAATTTCTTTATCTTCACAGTTGAATTTTTAGGCGTAATTAATCATTACACTTAATAGCTAAAGCTTTAGAATGGCTTGCTCTGACAACAGAAAAAAAAAGACTTACTTGGCTAAAAGTTAAATTCATTGATATTCTTCTTTAGTCACCACATTTAGAAAACCTAAGAAAAGTAGAGAGTGAATTTTGCATATGAAGAAGTAATTAGATTATTACAACTTTAAAAAAACCAAATTAGCATTGTTAGTAGATTAAGCTCTAGAGATACATCTTATAAACAAGCGGTTTGGGGTAGATCATTCCTTCTTAAATCTAACTCGAATTATTTTCACACACACACACACACACACACACACACACACACAGCAGAAAGGCAATACAAATGGTAGTATTCAATATAGTGACCTCTGGGCAAAACAAACAATTTACCTTTAAAGTAAAATTTGCCAATATGGAACAAAATTTGATATTACACAATAAGATATACATCCTTGAAGAAAGCATTCAATTTGTGATCATACTAAGGGAAAATGTTCTGAGAAGAATGTATATTCTGTTGATTTAGGGTGGAGAGTTCTGTAGATGTCTATTAGGTCTGCTTAGTGCAGAGCTGAATTCAATTCCTGGATATCCTTGTTAACCTTCTGTCTTCTTGATCTGTCTAATGTTGACAGTGGGGTGTTAAAGTCTCCCATTAGTATTGTGTGGGAGTCTAAGTCTCTTTGTAGGGTCTCTAAGGACTTGCTTTATGAATCTGGGTTTCCCTGAATTGGGTGCATATATATTTAGGATAGTTAGCTCTTCTTGTTGAATTGATCCCTTTACCATTATGTAATGGCCTTCTTTGTCTCTTTTTATCTTTGTTGGTTTGAAGTCTGTTTTATCAGAGACTAGGATTGCAACCCCTGCTTTTTTTTCGCTTTCCATTTGCTTGGTAGATCTTCCTCTATCCTTTTATTTTGAGCGTGTGTCTCTGCATGTGAGATGGGTCTCCTGAATACAGCACACTGATGGGTCTTGACTCTTTATCCAAGTTGCCAGTCTGTGTCTTTTAATTGGAGTATTTAGCCCATTTACATTTAAGGTTAGTATTGTTATGTGTGAATTTGATCCTGTCATTATGATGTTAGCTGGTTATTTTGCTCGTTAGTTGATGCAGCTTCTTCCTAGCATCGATGGTCTTTACAATTTGGCATGTTTTTGCAGTGGCTGGTACCAGTTGTTCCTTTCCATGTTTAGTGCTTCTTTCAGGAGCTCTTGTAACGCAGGCCTGGTGGTGACAAAATCTCTCAGCATTTGCTTGTCTGTAAAGGATTTTATCTCTCCTTCACTTATGAAGCTTAGTTTGGCTGGATATGAAATTCTGGTTGAAAATTCTTTTCTTTAAGAATGTTGAATATTGGTCCCCATTCTCTTCTGGCTTGTAGAGTTTCTGCTGAGAAATCCACTATTAGTCAGATGGGTTTCCCTTTGTGGGTAACTTGACCTTTCTCTCTGGCTGCCCTTAACACTTTTTCCTTCATTTCAACTGTGGCAAATCTGACAATTATGTGTCTTGGAGTTGCTCTTCTCGAGGAGTATCTTTGTGGTATTCTCTGTATTTCCTGAATTAGAATGTTGGCCTGCCTTGCTAGGTTGGAGTTCTCCTGGATAATATCCTGAAGAGTGTTTCCAACTTAGTTCCATTCTCTGCATCACTTTCAAGTACACTAATCAGATGTAGATTTGGTCTTTTCACATAATCCCATATTTCTTGGAGGCTTTGTTCATTTCTTTTTACTCTTTTTTCTCTAAACTTCTCTTATCACTTCATTTCATTTATTTGATCTTCAATCACTGATACCCTTTCTTCCACTTGATCGAATCAGCTACTGAAGCTTGTGCATGCATCACGTAGTTCTCATGCCATGGTTTTCAGCTCCATCAGGTCATTTAAGGTCTTCTCTACACTGTTTATTCTAGTTAGCCATTTGTATAATATTTTTTCAAGGTTTTTAGCTTCTTTATGATGGGTTCTAACATCCTCCTTTAGCTCGGAGAAGTTTGTTATTACAAATCACCTGAAGCATTCTTCTCTCAACTCATCAAAGTCATTCTCCGTCCAGCTTTGTTCCATTGCTGGTGAGGAGCTGCGTTCCTTTGGAGGAGAAGAGGCGCTCTGAGTTTTATAATTTTCAGCTTTTCTGCTCTGGTTTCTCCCCATCTTTGTGGTTTTATCTGCCTTTGGTCTTTGATGATGGTGACATACAGATGGAGTTTTGGTGTGTGGATGTCCTTTCTGTTTGTTTGTTTTCCTTCTAACAGTCAGGACCCTCAGCTTCAGGTTTGTTGGAGTTTGCTGGAGATCCACTCCAGACCATTTGCCTGGGTATCACCAGTGGAGGCTGCAGAACAGCAAATATGCCAGAACGGTAAATGTTGCTGCCTGATCCTTTCTCTGGAAGCTTTGTCTCAGAGGGGTACCCAGCTGTATGAGGTGTCAGTCGGCCCCTACTGGGAGGTGTCTCACAGTTAGGCTACTCGGGGGTCAGGGACCCACTTGAGGAGGCAGTCTGTCCTTTCTCAGATCTCAAACTCTGTGCTGAGAGAACCACTACTCTCTTCAAAGCTGTCAGACAGGGACGTTTAAGTCTGCAGAAGTTTCTGCTGCCTTTTGTTCAGCTATGCCCTGCCCCCAGAGATGGAGTCTACAGAGGCAGGCAGGCATCCTTGAGCTGCAGTGGGCTGCACCCAGTTCGAGCTTACCAGCCGCTTTGTTTACCAATTCAAGCCTCAGCAATGGCAGATGCCCCTCCCCCAGCCTCACTGCCACCTTGCAGTTCCATGTCAGACTGCTGTGCTAGCAGTGAGCGAGGCTCCATGGGCATGGGACCCTCCGATCCGAGCCAGGCGCAGGATATAATCTCCCAGTGTGCCATTTGCTAAGACTGTTGGAAAAGCACAGTATTAGGGTGGGAGTGTCCCGATTTTCCAGGTACTACAAACCACTGCTCAACAAAATAAAAGAGGACACAAACAAATGGAAGAACATTCCATGCTCATGGATAGCAAGAATCAATATCGTGAAAATGGCCATACTGCCCAAGGTAATTTATAGATTCAATGCCATCCCCATCAAGCTACCAATGACTTTCTTCACAGAATTGGAAAAAAAGTACTTTAAAGTTCATATGGAACCAAAAAAGAGCCCACATTACCAACACAATCCTAAGTCAAAAGAACAAAGCTGGAGACATCATACTACCTGACTTCAAACTATACTACAAGGCAAAACAGCATGGTAATGGTACAAAAACAGAGATATAGACCAACGGAACAGGACAGAGCCCTCAGAAATAATACCACACATCTATAACCATCTGATCTTTGACAAACCTGACAAAAACAAGAAATGGGGAAAGGATTCCCTATTTAATAAATGGTGCAGGGAAAACTGGCTAGCCATATGTAGAAAGCTGAAACTGGATCTCTTCCTTACACCTTATACAAAAATTAATTCAAGATGGATTAAAGACCTAAATGTTAGACCTAAAACCATAAAAACCCTAGAAGGAAACCTAGGCATTGTCATTCAGGACATAGGCATGGGCAAGGACTTCATGTCTAAAACACCAAAAGCAATGGCAACAAAAGCCAAAATTGACACAAAGGATCTAATTAAAGAACTTCTGCACAGCAAAAGAAACTACCATCAGAGTGAACAGGCAATCTACAGAATGGGAGAAAATTTTTACAGTCTACCCATCTGACAAAGGGCTAATATCCAGAATCTACAAAGAACTTAAACAAATTTACAAGAAAAAATTAAATAACCCCATCAAAAAGTGGGTGAAGGATATGAACAGACACTTCTCAAAAGAAGATATTCATACAGCTAACAGACACATGAAAAAATGCTTATCATCACTTGCCATCAGAGAAATGCAAATCAAAACCACAATGAGATACCATCTCACACCAGTTAGAATGGCGATCATTAAAAAATCAGGAAACCACAGGTGCTGGAGAGGATGTGGAGAAATAGGAACACTTTTACACTGTTGGTGGGATGGTAAATTAGTTCAACTATTGTGGAAGACAGTGTGACGATTCCTCAAGGATCTAGGACTAGAAATACCATTTGACCCAGCCATCCCATTTCTGGGTATATACCCAAAGGATTATGCAGTAAAGACACATGACACATATGTTTATTGTGGCACTCTTCACGATAGCAAGGACTTGGAACCAACCCAAATGGCCATCAATGATAGACTGGATTAAAAAAATGTGGCACATATACATCATGAAATACTATGCAACCATAACAAAGGATGAATTCATGTCCTTTGTAGGGACCTGGATGAATCTGGAAACCATCATTCTGAGCAAACTATAGCAAGGACAGGAAACCAAACACTGCATGTTCTCACTCATAGGTGGGAACTGAACAATGCGAACAGCTGGACACAGGGTGGGGAGCATCACACACGGGGGCCTGTCGTGGTGGGTCGGGGAAGGATAGCATTAGGAGATATATGTAATGTAAATGATTAGTTAATAGGTGCAGCACACCAACATGGCACATGTATACACATGTAACAAACCTGCACATTGTGCACATGTACTCTAGAACTTAAAGTATAATTTTAAAAAAAGAAAGGAAAGGCACACACAAAAGAAAAGGAAAGAAAAAGAAATATTGTTGACAGTATGGTCTGCTTAAACAATAAGAACAACAAAAACCTGTCAGTCAATTTCACTTCTCAGAAATTTATTCACTGAATCTTCATAGTAAAATGATCTTGGTGATAACTAAAGCATCAAGAATTGTTAGTTCCCCTCCCTCAAACACAACAGTGTAGCAAGTCATTTTATGATAATCATTTTTCTTTTTTAAAAGAAAATAACATCAGCAAAATAAAATTAATCAGATTATTTACCTGTACCACAGAGAGAATATAAGGATTAATGAGTTAATTATTGTGAAATATTAAAACACTTTGATAGATATCTGAATAAAAAATTAGAATAGTTAGTTATGGCTTTGCTAGAATGTCTCAGTAATCATAATTACATTTTAGTATGGAATTCTTTTATAAGTTAGTTACCTTATATATATTTTTCCTAGTAAAAATTAAGCTTGTGGCATAATTTGGCACCAGAAAAAATATTTCATAGAACAAAATTAACTGAATAAGACAATGCCAAAAGTAACATACTATTGATTACCTCCTGATAGATGATCATTTTCTCCTATTAACCTAGTAATTTCCTTGTCTATGATTGTGATTAGATGATTAGACAGGAATTATATAGATCAGTGAGTGCTTCTTAAAATGAGACATATTTGTGGGCATCTGGATATTCTGTCCTTAAAAGATATACTTAAAAACACTTTGAAACAATTTGATAAAAATAATTAAATGAAAATGAATAATAGTTATTAACTTACAAAAGTGTAGTATACTTAGTATTTATTTAGTTGAATGCAATAGGAAAAGACAAGTTAAGCCTGGACAGATAAAAGGAGAAACAGAGGAGCAAACAGCCAAATAATTCAAGGGTTGGAAAGACCTGGAGAGGTCATGAAGGTTACCACCTTTCTGGCAGGACCACACTGAAAACTACTAAGCCAGTGAGAATGTAGCCTGGTGTTGAAAACAAAACAAAACAAAACAAACTAAGCTATAAACTAAAATTCTCTGGTATGAGAAATAGCTTTGGGTGTCTTCAATTTCCCTTATTTTATCCTGGCAATTAAAAAATGTATTTTTGTTTTAATATTACTCTTTATTAGGCATTGACTATCTTGTTGTAAATGTACCAAGTATATCCTTCTATACCATTCATTTCATTGGGTAAATAAAATAAGACCTTTGAGTTCTGAAAAATTGGCTTCACATCTCTCCTGTTCATATTGGCTCTTTGATACCTATGCTCTGGCAGGCTTTAACAAGTTTTTAAAATAACTTGATAATATTTTCTAGACAGAGGAGGGCTAGGCATCCTTTGGTATAGGTGTTACTAAAATACAACAAAGGTGATTTTCGCTGACACACTGATACTTATTAGCACCTCTTTTTGCCTTACTTTATCTTTCTTCTCAACTTTCTCACAGCATCTTCATTCTCTCTGCTCTACCTGCCCCAATTCACCCTCTTGTTTTCTTTTTCGTTCTTTTCTTTTTTCCTTCTGCAAATGTTACCTTATCATCAGCAGATATCCTGTTGGCACTTAGGGTTAAAGATGTTGCCTACAAAGTATGCTCTGCAGAATCAATGACATTGACATCACCTGGGAGCTTATTAAAAATGAAAAACCTTGAGATCCACTATAGAGCTTCTAAATCAAGATCTGCCTTTTAGCAAGATCCCCAGATGATTCATATGCACATTCAAATTTAAGAGGTGTTGGCTAGAGCACCTACATGTCCAAGAGATATTTCAAACTCCACAAGTCTCAAACAAATCCACTGTCCACACTCTCCTTCTCCTTAGGTAAGACTGTCCCTTTCCCTGCATTCTCTATCCAAGTGAAGAACCATGGATTCATTGGAAACTCAAGTCAGAAAACCAGTGAGTCTTTCTCGATCCCTTTCTCTTCCTCACTACACATGTTAAATATGTCACCAATCTTGTCATTTCTATTTTCTAAATAGCTTTTAAATATTTCCTCAACACATCCTCACAACTGTCACGTCCATACACCCCATATTTCTCACATGGTCTTGACCATAGTCTTTTAGCTATTCTCTCTGCTTCTAATCTCACTTTTCTCTAATTCCATCTCCATGTTAATGGTAGGTTTTTTTTTAAGTTAAATCTGATGTTAGCTTTGCCACACTCAAAAATATTTTCATGATTTCTTTTATTACAGAATAAAATTTGATCATGTGTAACTTTTTAAAAAGCTTTATTTTTCATTAACAAGTAATAATTGCATATATTTGTAGTGTACAAAGTGATGTTTTGATACATATGTACATTGTGAAATGATCAAATCAGGCTAGTAAACATATTCATCACCTCAAATATTTATCATTTTTAAAAGAAGAAAGATCTCAAATAAGCTAACATTATACCTGGCATAACTTTTTAACAGACCTCATCTCCCACAGCTCCCCAACTCATTCTGTATGTTACAGGCAGAGCCAATGACTTGCATTTTCCCAAATGTTTCATATTACTTGGTGCCTCTACATTTTTATACACTTTCTTCTGGGACTGAAATACTCTTTTCCACCCAAACTTGTGTACCACCTGAACCAGATGCAAGTAACTCTTGGTTTGTAATGCTATCTCTTGTCACCTTGCCAGATTCACTACTACCAAAACACTTATCACACTATATTGCAGTGATTCACTTACATCTCTACTCTGAAATGAACTAAACAGCTAAAGGAAATCATATATTGAACTTTTCTCAATCATTGATAATATGGTAGATGCTTACTATTATTGAATTGATAAATATAGTTGTTATATTTGAAAGAAATGCTATAAATAAAAGTAATTGTCCCTATAACCAGAAACCATGCATTACTTATACAAAATCTTTTGTTAAATATATTGGGAAATTACTAAATTTCATGTGATAGATAACTGTTATGGAAATGATGAAAAGCAATATGAGAAATGAGTGAGATTGTTCTTAGACTTAGGCTCTGGAACAAAAAATCTATTTTAATTTATGACTTGCATTAAGATAAAATAAATAAATACAAATCAATCTATGAAAATGTGTGTACAGGTTTTTATGTAAGCATATATTTTCATTTTTCTCAGATAAATGCCCAAGAGTACAAAAGAAAAAATGGATAAATTGGACCTTATCAAAATTAGAGAACTTTTGCTTTGCCAAATCCCAAGTAAAGATGATGAAATGAGAAGCTAGAGACTGGGAGAAAATATTTGGAATCACATATTGGACAAATAACTAGTGTGTAAAATATATAAGAAACTTTCAAAATTTAATATTAAATATCAAACAATCCAATTAGAAGATGGGCACAAGGCATGAACAGATATTTCACCTAAGAGGATACACAGATGGCAAGTAAGCCCAAGAAAAATATGTTTCACAAAATTAATCGCTAGGGAAATGTCAATTAAAATTACAATGAGAACTGGCTACACACCTGTCAGAATGGCTAAAATAAAAAATAGTGACAACATCAAAAGCTGGCAAGGATGCAGAAAAGATGGATTACTGATACATTGCTTGTGAAAATGTAAAATTTTATAGTCACTCTGGAAAACAGTTTGGCAGCATCATATCATATCATATCATATCATGTCATATCATAAACATCCATATCAGTTTTTAGGAATAGACTGTAACCATCATACAGAACATCAATGTCAAAAAAATTCATAGATAAAAAATAATGTAACTTAATGGAGTGACATTTAATATCTGTGTATTGTAGATAGTAGAGCACATTCAGTAAAATAAATCTGATGTGCTGGTATTGAAAATATATTTAAGTTCACGTAGAAACCACAGAACTGAGCAATAAAATGATTGATGAAAATATGAACATCAATAATGTAAGTGATGGTGTTGTACAATCTATAAAGCTAGGAATGCTGAATATCTCTGCTATTATTTATTTCACAGAGTCATTGTGAGAATCAAGTGTGGCAATATATGTAAAGTCACTTTGAAACTGGAAAAGTAATATGAACATATTAAATATTAAGAATTATTTTGATAATATTAAGTTAAATATCAGTACCTGGAGATTCAGAATAACATTTAAATATTAATATCTGTTAATTTCTCTTTAATATTCTCATTAATCTTTAGAAACTCTTTATAAACTAATAATTGTAGTCAATTTCTTTTACGTTAATTAAGTGTAATATTATTTACTTTTAAAATGTGATAAATTTTCTGGTTATTCTGATGTTATAATGCAGATTCGTTTTTTGACAAGTTTAACATTATTTTCTCACATCACTGAGACCAAACAATTCTTTAACCTCTCAGAAATATTCTTTCTTTTTGATTGCTGTAGATGTTACCCTAGTCCTAGCCATCATCATCACAGTACATAATCACATTTTAGCTGTTCACTTTCCTTGTGGCCTCTCTTTCTCAAGTCCTTTCTTCTAGAAGGTGCTCAAATTCACTGTTTTCATTGTTTCATGTAATTTTAAATGACTCGCCATTACAGCAAATGTAATAACACAAGGAAAAATATATAAACTAAGTGTAAGAAGCAAGTGTATTCATCATTTGTAGATTATACAATTTATACCAAGAAAACCTAAAACGAATAATTCATATTTTAAAAACTTTCAGTTAATTGCTTTTCTATAGGACATGTGTTGGGGGGAAAAAAAGGCACTTTAAAATGGACTTCCAACATCGAGGTGCTGCACTAGAGGAGGGAAAACTGTTTTTTTCTTGTCTTAATTTTGTGCCTCACTTTACAGACTGAACTTTGATGAAGTTCCACTTCTGTCTGAGGTCTCATAGATTCTCTTATGAGAAAATATCCACAACTTCTAACATTTATAATTCGTAAATCCTGTTCAGTAAATATCATGACATCTCTTCAACACCTTTGTGCCTCACTGAGAAGACTTATTTCCTCCAAAGCTCTCTGGGTCTCACGCATAGTTAGTATTTATAATCTAGCAGCTGGAGGAGTTCTAGTTTCCATTTCCAAAGAAGGTCTTTGGATCCTATTTCATCTTTACAGGACCATTTGGGTGGGTTTCTCAGAACTAATATGCCCTGAAATCTCTGTCTCTTGTCAGATAAAAACTTTTTGCTGCTTTAAAATGATAGTTTTGTTTGGTTTTGTTTTGTTGAATGCTTTCTTAACTTTGACCCACCAAAGTTGCAAGAATCATAGAGTCCTAGTTTCAGCCTGGACATCTCAAATATTGCTGTGGAATTCAGTAAGACTCATGAAGTGAATTAGTTTAGTTTACCTTCCGGACAGAAAATTGAGTTTGGGGAGCATGGCAACCTCTCCTAATCAGTATTGGCTATAAAATGGCTTCTAAGAAATGGGATCAGTTACTAGTATGTCTGCCTAAAAGTGTTAGAAAGGAGATGGTTTCTCTGAAGTCTAGTTGAGGCAGTAAGACATAATGAAAAAGAACAAGGGTTTAAACTCAAGTAAACCTAGTTTTATCCCAGCTCTACTTCTTATGAACTGTATGGTCCTATCCAAATTCCTTAACCTTTCTGAGCCTTAGTTTTTTTTGTTTTGTTTTGTTTTCATTTGGAAACTAGAGATAATAGTTGTACCTATCTCATAACTTATTGTAAAGACTAAATTAAATATATAAAACACATTGCATGTATTATCGGGAATGTAGGAAGTGCTAGCTTTTTTTTTCTATTTATGTAAGTCTGGGAAGCAGAGCCAGTATATAACAAATAATTTTGACAATTGGTAAAATTTGAAGGTCAAAGAGAAAAGCTGCAGAAATAAAGTTGAGGTGTTAAAGGAGTGATCAGAAATGATCCCCTACTTCAAAGAAAAATACAGTAAATAAATGGGATAAGGTGTTAATGGTTCTTTAAAAAAATGTTACACTAACTTCAGTTCCTTTTATGCACAGTTTGGTGTACTGAGTAGGTCCTGGGACATGTTTATGAAACATTGGCATACAGAGGGATGATAGATGTTATAAACATATCACCTTGATGTTTGTATATTTCTGGTTTGGGTGTAAATCCTTGAAAATTAATCGTTTTCTACAATTAATTTTGAGCTTTCTATAGTGCTTCATGCATTGAGTACTCTTCTTTGCACATCCGTGCAATCTGTGACTACCTAAAGCTAAAATGTATATTTTTCCCAGGTGGTTTACAGGAGGCTAGAACAGTCTAGTAAAGAGGAGTTAGAGAATGTACTGATCCAAAGTTTATTCAGCTACCTGATTTTAAAAATACCAGCTATTTATCTTAAGGGGAACAAGCTTTTTAATTCTCCTTCATTATAATCTAAAAAATGTTTTACCATATGTTTCAAAAGTCTAACATTGCTCTATTTACTTTCCTAGACCCTGATCTAATTTATAGATCATCCTACTCCAAGACATAGATATTAGTTTGAGGTTTCCAGAGAAAAACTCTAAAGAGGACCTTTTTAGTGAATGGTAGTTTCCTCTTTTGATACAATTAGCATGTAATGTTCCGACATCCAATATATGCAATTTGTTCTATAAACTTCAGAGCAGCTACTATAATAAATAATAAATGTACTATTAGAACATAGTACAATAAAAAGCTAACATGTTTAAAATATGTACTCACAGTAAAAGTTCTGTGTTTATGATGTAATAGTTGACAAATGATAAATTAGCATCTTTCCATAAATTAGCATCTTTCCACGTATTCAATATTGAGAACATAGAGTACTGATTTGCATGAATAGCCAAGGTAACATATGCACATCACGCATAGATTTTCAATGTCTAATTTTAAACAACTATACTGTAAAGACATTCTTCAATCTGAATGCACAGTGATTCTTAATCTTTTTTTTTTTTATTTAAGAACTTATTTTTTTCTTTAAGAACTCAAAATCATGTGTTATAGCTATCATGGTAAGTCTCAATTATCAATACACAATATTCAGAAAATGGTTTTGGTTACTTGAGCTTTATAAATTTTGAATGAATTTAAATTTTGGGTTAAGGAAGATTTACAACATGTGAAAAAGAAAACAATCCAAAATTATGTTAATGTCTTCTGTAAACTCTTCCCTAATGAAAGTGTAATACTGGAAAACGCATGCATTTGAAATTAGATAGACTGGGCTCAAATCTGAGCTTCTCAATTTGTCAGCAACGTGACTTTGGAAGTCACTTGACCTCTTGAACTACAAGTTTCTCATCTCTAAAATGAGAATAATTTCATTCAGTGATGTGTGGACGCTTAGAGATAATGCATGTAAAGTCTTTAGCACAAGGCCTGGTTTACAGTAGATATTCAAGAATGGAAACTACTGATATGAAAAATATTAACACTAATAAAAATTCTAATCCAGCATTATGATACTGAAACTATTAATTAAATTAATCATAATATGCCAAGATACAATGTAGACTCACTAACCAATACTTAGTTCATGACCAACACTCAATCTTAAGATAGAAAATAAATAGAACACTTTTTTCTGTCAACCATAAACCATTTTTCTTGAATCAAGATTTCCATATATACCAATAAACTTATGTTTTCAAGTTCTGTCTTTTACCTATTCATCCACTTATTTATTCACTCTGGCATTCACAGCTTTCCATAATTGATGTTCCTCTACCTCTCTGAATTTGATTTTCTTCTCCTAAGTGAACAAAACAATACCATGTGAAATTCTGACTTAGTAGCTGTTTGTCTCTCTTTTATTTATCTGAAAAATATTCAGTAAAAATAAGTAGGCTTAAAGTATGGAAGATTTCCAGTAGCATAAAAGTAAAAATTATCACTACCGTAGGATAGTCTATTGAAGAAGAGTTTGCATTTTATGAATAAATAGATAATACATTACCTACTTATATTATATATCAATTATATGTTTAATTATATATATTTATATATAATTGATTAGCTTTATTTAAAAAGCAGAGATAAAATATTAATCCCTTAAGGTTAGAGAATCAAAAGTAAAAGTCTATACAATATGCAATGTTTAGTTCCTTGCAAGTAATAAACATTCATTAATTATTAGTGATTACGATCATTATAGTGGTGATGGTGATAATAACAATGATGATGCAGAGAAGTACCAATAGAATTTTGAGACAGGGAGGAATAGCTCAATGTGATATATTTACAGCTTTATAAATTTTTTCCTAAATAATTGGTGTCATGTTTTGGTATCTTTACATAGAATGGATATCCAAGACAAAAATTCTGCCCTGGAAGATACATATTTTAACATCTAATTATTTAGATGTACCATATAATTAGAAGAACAGACCGGTAAGTGTGTTAAAAAAATAAGGCAACTTATCTAGCTGAGATGTAGCACATGTAATACTCATACAATTGAAGCAGCACAAAGTATGATGTAAATCATTCTACTAAGTCATATTAAAGGTGCTATTACTCATAGTTATGTAATACTATCTATAATTTCTGTGTTAAACTTGACATTATAAATCCTTTAATCTGCGTATTTAAAAGCCATTCTATGGCTCATTTTTCAAACAGATTCCCGTTAACACATTTACTGCTAATGAACCACTGACGTGTTCTCTCTTTCTTAGATAAACGCTGTTGACCAACATTATTATTTGCTCCTCATATAATTATTTTTTTGGCTTTTTAATTTAATTGCTTCAATAAAAAATACCCCAATAATGCATTTTTAATTACACTTCCCAGGTGACCTATGTAAAAGGAGGTTTTATGATGAAGCCACAATAATTAGCCTGTCACAGTCCAGTTTGGGGCTATTGTCTAGTTGTCCTTTCCATGGCTTGGGTGGCATGACTAGAATTCTAAAGACCTTGTGTATTATCTCCCATAATACTTAGGAACGTATTAAAAATGTGTGCAATACTGGCAGAAGCAGGCTTTCTAATTATTGTCAGCTATTTCTAGTGTGACGTGGTAAATCCCCTAGAGAACAGAAACAACAGCCCACTCCACGGTTTGTAATAGGCCCTAGAGCCTAAGTAGTTGTAGACAGAGCTGTTTCCCTCCGGATAGATAATTGGTTTACATAGCAGCTCAACATCTGAATCAAATCCATTTTTTTTCTATTGTGATTTCACTGTTTACTCTAATATACATAAACTATTTTGTTATATTAAATAGCATATGACTCATTCTTTAATGGCTGAGTAAATTTGCATGTTCTGCCTCACCTGGAATACTAATGACTGTGATGTCTGCCCATTTTTCATGCATGAAATATTAAATATTTGGTTTGTTAAGCATACATGCTTACTGTAAATAATATATTCTGGCAACTTCTTAAGTATGGGTTTTTTTTTGTTTTATTTTTTCTTTTATGAAACATGGCTTCGACTGAAAGAGCAATGCAGGTGATTTCCAAAAAATTTAAGGATGGTTGTCATTAGTGCAGTACAATCAATTACAGAGAATTGTTTGTTAATGTTTGCATACTATTTTTAATAGTAATATAGTGACAGTTTATTATGCAAAGAAAGTACATAAGATTCTCAAGAATGTGCAGATAAATTGATTCATAGCAATAAATAAATATATTGCGGTACACTGAAGTTTCAGTTAGACTTGGTTTGAATGTCTCTGGTTCTGTAACTGATAGACTGCTATTGCTGAGTGTTGTACCTAAATTCTATTACAAATGCTTTTTCTTTACAATAACATCAAGTTTTCAAGTCATCGCTTTTTTCCTCAAGCCTGAAGTGAGTAAAGGTAAAAAGCATTATCACATGCAGGGAGGCCAGTGCTCCTCAACAGAATCTAGAAATACTTTCTACTGTTTTGCACTCCTTCCTCCCAGCCTCACTCATTCTTTTCCCTCCAATTCAACAGTATAATAATCAGCCTATGCTTTCTGTTCTTACTCTAAAACATAGGGCTTTTCTATGTGTACTTGGTGGAATCCCATGTAAGGTGTTTATTACTATTCAATAAGATAGTTCCACTTGCCATCTGTATTTCTTTCTCCACCACTAAGTAGGCCCTGTAGATGTTTAGGGACTCAGAATAATAGGATTATTTGGCTAACTTGTATTTAATGTCATGTGAATGGGCACAGAGATAATATGCTATCACATTCTGTTTTTTAGTCTCACAGAAATAAACACATTATCTTCAATGAATAAGAATATAAGGTTGGAATTAAAATACTATGTTGCTGTATCAGGCAAATTAATTGGCTTCTCTATGTTTTGACATCATGTGTAAGAGAAAAGAACTCCTCCCCCACCTCACAGTAAATGGCACAAGTAGCTCCATGACTTCAGGCAAGTTCCTTACATCTCTTGAGCCTCAGTTCTCTCATCTGTTAATGGGAGACAATAACACCAACTTTACGAGGGGGTAAAAATAGGTTATTTATAGTGCATAGCACAATGCTCAAAACAGCATGCAATAAATGTTACCTCCTTTCATTTTTCTTAAGTTAATGTTCTTATGCCCAATTCTGTTTTATCAGCTTAAAACCAAAATGTTATATAAATATAACATATAGTGTGACTATAATTTTAATCAGTGATTCAGAATTTGGTTTTGAAAACAAAAATCTCCCAAATACTTTACTTATACTGTATGCATTTGACATCTTATGAAATGTACATACCTGTAAGTCATTTTGAATATGAAATACCTGTTTTTATTTTAATAAAGGTTCAATGAGAATTGATCTGTACCTTTTTTAGCAGATTATAAACATTTAAAAAATGGTAAAAACAAACTAAGACTGGAACACTTTGCTTCATTAGCCAAAAAAAAAAAAAAAGAAAAAGAAAAGAAATATTTCTTAGAAGTACAGAAAAACAGAGTAAAAAAATCAGTCATGTGAGTGGTCAAATATCACCTTTTGGCATTTTAATAAACTGTTGCTTAGATAGAAATATCAAGCTATTACTAATGGCTATTAATGTGTACATGCTTCATGTAATTTTATAGTATCTTATTTTAATATCTGTAATTTTAATGAATTGCAATTTAGGAAAGAAACAATTTTCATTTACTTTATATAACATAATTATGGATCAAATTAACCCCACACTAGTCTTAATTACATTTAGTTTCATTTGGCTGATCAAGCAATTAACATGCCGCTGTATTTTGGAAGTAAAAACCAAGTTGTTATGGTCTTTCTTCCAAAAAACATGTACTTGTTCATCTCAAGTGTAGCAACCGTGTAAAATTATTCCTTGGAGTATTTTTTTTCTTTTTCTTTTTCTTTTTTTTTCGTGGCGGGGGACGGTGGTGCTGTGGTTTACCATACACTCAGGACATTGCTGCTCAAGAATAGGTATAATGAGGAAGTGCTGCACCTGGGGTCCTGTTATATGCTGCTGCTTAATAATCTCTCCTTCATGCCACCCTTTATCTGCTACGCTCAGATTGGTTTCCATGTATTTCTCTTTTAATTGGAACTAATTTTAGGTTTGCCATTACTTGTGATTAAACAGCCTCTTTACCACACATATATTTTCTTCCGTTTATGTATTGTTACTTTCACAATTTTCTTTAGAAGAGAGTGATTTGTCAGGAAGAGAGCATCTTTTTACTCCATTAGCTAAGTTATATTTGTAAGGAGTATAATTTTAACAGCAATAAAAAATATTGAGTTTAATAATAATAGCATTCAGGACCATATGTGTATGACTGCAACTAATCCTTTTCAACTAATTGAAAATGAAAATGGCCCTTTGCAATATGTGTGTATTGTGAATAATCCTAATTAGGATAATGCAAGGTTATTTTAGCACAGTTCAGAGGCAGGGTACAGTCTCAGAAAAACAGCTTAGCTGAAGTGTAGTCCATTTAGAATTACCTTGGAACCTATGAGAAATCACAGGTTTCGAGTCATGAACACCACAGAAGAGAGGTCTTTTGAAAAGCACTGGTTCCCATTGTATTTAAACAGGTTTAAAAACTGAAAAGGCCCCATCTTGTGCTACTCTCGAGTGGGAAAAAAATAATTCTAAACTTCATATAATATCCATGATAGAGTATATCTCAAAAAAGCTCAAATAAGATATTTGAACAAACTCCATGAAGTGTATTATTTGCTCGTTTTCCAAAGGCTTTGTTTTTATGTTTCATGATAAGTTTTGTTTCTCTTCAGCCTGGATAAATATAGTAGCTTTCCCTTGTTTTCCTGTGACATTTCATATTGTATCTGAATTTGTCAGATTGCATCAGTCACATTTGATTACATTATATCATGTCAAAGAACAATGAAAAATAAGGGATTTTTCTAACTCTTTACTGAAAGAAGGAGGATTCATCGTCTGCCAGATTTCTTTGTTTTTTTCTTTTCTTTCTTTTTTTTTGAGATGGAGTCTCACTCTGTCGCCCAGGCTGGAGTGCAATGACGTGATCTTGGCACTGCAACCTCCACCTCCCAGGTTCATTCTCCTGCCTCAGCCTCCAGAGTAGCTTGGATTACAGGTGCCCACCACCACGCCTGACTAATTTTTGCATTTTTAGTAGAGACCAGATTTCATCATATTGGTCAGGCTGGTCTTGAACTCCTGACCTCAAGCAATCCACCCACCACTGCCTCCCGAAGTGCTGGGATTACAGGCGTGAGCCACCATGCCTGGCCCAGATTTCTTACATAAATATTCCTTTTCATAGATAATGATAGAAACAAAAATAGAGTAGTAAAATATTAGCAGAGGGAAACCAATAATGGCTGACAATTTCAACAAGACATGCTAATTGTAACTAATTTTATTTCACTTGTCTGACAAAAAATTTAAAGCTCTATTGTGTACAGACCTATTAAGAATTTATTACTTTGAAAATTATTGTTAAGGTTTGAGTGTTTGAAATTAGTAATGACTAAATATCAATTTTATGTATTAATTTTTTTTTTTTTTTTTTTTTTTTTTTTGAGATGACGTCTCGCTCTGTCACCCAGGCTGGAGTGCAGTGGCACGATCTCGGCTCACTGCAACCTCCACCTCCTTGGTTCACGCCATTCTCCTGCCTCAGCCTCCTGAGTAGCTGGGACTACAGGCGCCCGCCACCATGCCCAGCTAATTTTTTTGTATTTTTAGTAGAGACAGGGTTTCAGCGTGTTAGCCAGGATGATCTCAATCTCCTGACCTCGTGGTCCGTCTGTCTGCCTTGGCCTCCCAAAATGCTGGGATTACAGGCGTAAGCCACCATGCACGGCCTTCATGTATTAATTTAAACAAGCATTTAGAGAAATTATTTCATATTTACAGTAAGATTTTCTATTGCTTCCACTGTTTTGAGTTTTCTTTCACTGTGAAATAATCATCCAAACAGATACTGTGTCAATAAATAGGTTGTTTAGCTAAGTGCATATTGACAATTTTAAGTCAAGTCAAAAAGAGTAGCAATGCAGTGTTTAATACTTTAATTTCTTACTTAAAGCAGATCAAATGGGAAAATATATCTAGGAATTCTCCTTACTCTCAATGACCTCCAGTAAAAGACCACCAGGAAAACACCTGTACTTGACTAAGTTGTGACTATTACTCTTTGTCATGAAGGAAAATATGCCCACAGGAACTGTTGGGTGTCTAGTAAGCTGTTGTTAGAAAGGATTTATGAGATTCAGAGTTTAGTTGCATGATCTGGGGGTGGGTTCAAGTAAGTGAAGGTTTGCTCTGGATTGGGTACTGTCAATAGGTGGGTACAATTCCATGGCTGAGTGTTTCCATAATTCTTATTTAACTGCAGGGTAGACTAGAACTGTACTTGGTAAAGAAGCAGTAGTAACTGGTATTAGCTAGGATAGTGAGATATTTGGTCATTTTTATGGTTTGG
Source organism: Macaca mulatta (assembly GCF_049350105.2). NCBI lineage: Eukaryota > Metazoa > Chordata > Mammalia > Primates > Cercopithecidae > Macaca > Macaca mulatta. Next base: position 68,207,819 of record NC_133417.1, on the reverse strand, counting down.
AAAATGTTCATGATTTGTTTTCAGGTATGACTACAGAGTGGTCTTATTGCCTAGTTCTGTCATGATCACAGAGTGGCCTTGTCTGATACTGATGTTCTGTGAAACCCTTTGTATTCAACAGGAGAACTAAGCCTTGGCTGATGGTACTAGGCCAGCTCATAGCAACACACCAGAGCCCAGATGCTAGTATCAGGCCATCAGTTCCTGATGTCAGAGGCCGCTTTCTCCTTTCTGTTCTATGTCTTTTTGTCTTGACTCTGCTGCTGATCATAGTAGGTAACTGCTCAGAAGAAAAAGTGAGAAAAATCTTATTTCTTTGTTTCTACTACTCTTTCTAGGACAACTTATCACATCTATGGACACGTATTACTTGTGTAATGGAAATTTCAAAATCTATAATATAGTTTTGATTCCTATCTTCAAATCTAGGCCTTAATTTGTGGGGGTGGGGAGGTGGGGGTGCTGCCTAATTCTTATCACTCACTTAAACTTACATTGTCTAAAGTGAATCTCCACATCTACCTTCTCAGATGTGCTCCTCCACAGATCCATCCTGGACATCTGTCTGTCTTCTGTGTCCCATCACCAGGACTTATTGACCCTTCTCCTAAAACTCTGAAATCTATACTTAAGAACTAGCTCAAAAGTTATTGTCTTTGATTCTCTAAAATGAATTACTGATTTCTCTACAGTCTGTATTCCTTTGCAAGGGTGATTATCACATTACTTATGTTTCTAGATGTGTTTGGTCTTCTTGCCTACGTTTTATTCATTTTTTTCCTCTTCAGCCTCTTACACAAGAGGAAATATAGCACAGAGGTTAAGACCATTGACTTCAGAGTCATGCTGCCTGCGTTCTTATCTTGGCTAGGCCAGTTCCTGTGACATCGTAGTCACATCATTTAGCCTCTCTGGGCTTCAATTGCATCCTCTGTAAAATGGGGTTGTTAATAATGGATCTATCCTAGAGTTGTTCATAAATGAGACATACATGTTCTTGAAACAATGCCCCAAACACAATAAGCCCTCAATAAGTTTGTTAGCTATTATTACCACTTGCCTGCCTCATAGACAAGGCTCAAAAAATCTTTGTTGAATTGGATCAATATTGAATTCCCAATCATTATATAGGAAAGTAGCAGTCAGTTAGGATATGGGGACAATATTTCATCTTCACATCAGTTGAATTATGCTAGTGAGTTTCCAGGCAGGCTGAAGTCTGACCCTGGTACTCCACTGAAAAGCAAGAAGTCAGCAGATGAAAAGATTTTGTAACCACAAAGGGCTGGGTTTGAATCTGGGCTCAGCTTTGAGTGTAATCCTTTACTTTGCTGAACTTCTTCTGTACAGTAAAAATATTGCCTAATTCACAGGTTATTTTGAAAATTAAATGGGCTAATAATGCATTTGAACTAATGAGCTAAGTAACAACCAGGTTATTTATATATATATATATATATATATATTTGTTAATTATTAATATTTTATCTTAACTTATCCTCCCACTGTGCAAGGACATATCCACCCACATACAGCTTTCCAAATAGTATGGTAAGGAGCCAGCTAGGAAGGGCTACAGTGCAATTCTCTGATGAATGTCTTTGGAAGTTCCCATGAGACATGTCACTTGTTTAAGTGAGGCCTTGATCAGTAACAAAATCCATCAAGCTAGAAGTAATATGGCTTTCAATGGAAACACAGGATATAAATTGAGGTGGATTACCTAGTCAGAATAGTTAAGAGATGATGAAGTCTGCATCAGGCACTGCTTAAAAGAATTGAGCAGTATCCAGGCCCAGGCGGAGGGGAGGTTTTAAGGCAAACAGGTCAGCATAAGTCACAGCATTTGACTATGGTTGGCACCATCCCGTGGTAGACCCCATGGGATTTGTAAGGTTAGGAGAGCAAGAGAAGGTCAAGCAGTCTGTCTTTGTCAGGAAAACATAACAATGAAAATTTCAAGGAGACAATTGTTTAAACTGGTATTGGAGGGCAGAAAAGGTAACAGGAAGATACAGAAGTAACACAGAGATAGTAACAGCAAGGGGCACAAACTTCCCTAGGGATTAGGGGTAGGGGACAGAGGGAAGAGCTAGGGGCACCAACAGCACTCCAAGTGGGTTGATGTATTTACAGATCTATACTCTCAGGTTCCCAGTGCTGATTAGCTCAAAACCTACTTTTCTCTATTATGCTTTGTGATATTGGGACTAAGACATGCAAATTTCACTTCTCGTTTCCCAGCTATTTCTCTTCTAATTATGCTAGTAGGGGACACTAACGTGATACTATAAAACTGGGGGGTGGAGAAGGAACTTGCTCTGACATGTTTTACATGATCTTCCTATGACCAGCACCCTAGCAATGACCCGTCACCTTGAGTATTGGAAACTGGCTAGAGTTTCCAGCTTTCCCCCTGTATTCCTACAACTAGCATTGTTACTTTCACACAGAATCATCAGCACTACATGGACAGCATTTCTTCCTCAGAGGGGACCCAGCTTTATAGAATTCACCCTCCAAACTTATAAATCTGGTTCCCTCAACTTCTTCTCTCTGTTTCCCCATCCCTAGGGAGTTAGCTTCTCCCGGAAGTTACTATGTCTGTGTTACCCCCATGTATTTTTGTTAAGAGTCCAGTCCTCTAGCACCCAGGTAACCAATTCCCTATTGAAATGCTGTTTCTGTTTTTCTGACCTGACTCTGACTGACATATACTCCCATGCCCTTAGGACATTTTTGGATTTCCACACAAAAAGTAGATGGTGCCACCTCTCTTTCATGCAAACCAGACATCTAAAGAGTGAGAGAATGTAAGAGGGAGTTTGGGAGTGTTATGTTCATAGTAGTAACTCAGATGAAAAGCTTCCTGAGCTTCTCATTCCTAACACCCATCATTACTCTTATTTCTTGTGCACTGCCAATCTTTTTTGGATGCTGTACACTCTGGGAGATATAGTTCCCATGGCAGCATCTAGACTGGCACTTATTAAATGTCCACTGATAAATCAAGTAATTAAATAGGGCATAAAAATGTTTTTGTGTATTTCTGTGAAAATGATGACAATTACCTATATCTAATACCAAACAATACAATCATTCATAAAGCTCTGTGACTGTAAAGCAGTACTCTTCCATGACTCATTAAAAAAGTCACACAAATAGGCTGAGCACGGTGACTCATGCCTGTGATCCCAGCACTTTGGGAGGCCAAGGCAGGCAGATCACTTGAGGTTGGGAGTTCAGGACTAGCCTGACCGACATGGAGAAACCCTGTCTCTACTGAAAAAAAACGCAAAATTAGCCAGGCATGGTAGTACATGACTGTAATCCCAGCTACTTGGGAGACTGAGGCAGGAGAATCTCTTGAACCCAGGAGGTGGAGGTTGCAGTGAACCGAGATCGCACCATTGCACTCCAGCCTGGGCAACAAGAGCAAAACTCCGTCTCAAAAAAAAAAAAAAGAAAAAAAAAGTCACACAATAGTTTTATTTTTTGACTGGAAAGATGTTTAATTACAAATATGACATGATACATATCTTGTGACATTTCCTAGCTATTAAGGAAAATAAATGGACCTTGTGAACTTTCTATAGCCAGATTTACAATGACAAATTTGGAAGCAAGTATATAACCCATTCCTTATATTTTCTTTTACTTCAAATGTATTCAATATAAAACTCAGATATAGATGGAAAATCATTACCTATTTTGTAAAGAATGCAATCCACATCAAACACATTTTTAAAAATTTTTAAAATATTATTTAAAAACAATTGTTTAGGAAGTGGGTTTTATTGGCAACTTTTTAAGTTTGCAGTTCATGACTAGAGGAATTTGTTAAAATTTTAGCAGCATATCTTGAAGATAAGTATATCATTATAACAGAGACAAGAGACAGCCAAATGCCTAGGCAAACAGGGAAGGATCCCCAGGGAACTTCTGACCTGCCCAGGTCATTGTGCATAGGGGGCTTGCCTAACCATGCCTACAGTGAAAACTTCCATCCCTTAACACATGCACAGTAAGCTCAAATAAATCAATGTGGAGTGGCTCAGACTAAGGGCTGCATGTGCACTGGAAGAATGGGGTGGAGCCACTAGGAATTTGTGCCTTATGCAGGGGAGGAGCCTGGCCTCTTCAACTCGTGTGTGGTGGCCTGGTATTCAATTTGTCAGGTGGCAAACCTGCATGCAGGATCATTCTTTTTGTTGAGAGCTTTGCTTTTGCTTTCAATGTGTCTGCATGCCTAATTTTTCCTGGTCGTGAGATAAAAACCTGGATTTAGCTGAACTATGGAGCAAAAAATCCTGCATCAACTATATGGATATATGAGTTATATTTTGCATATAATGAATGCAAAGACTTATTCTCTAGTATCGAAAGGAATTAGTGCACTTTCAAATAGATCTAAAAATATCGACTAAGAAATTATGGAAAAATGACTCGGCACCAAACGTTTGTGGATAATGAGGGTCAGGTAGTTTTGAGTGTTATATAGTTCTTTGTAGTTTTCAAAGCATTTTCACACATGTATTTCATTGAATTTAATTACAGCATTTTGAGGTAAATACGTGTACATAGAGGAAACTTCTGGGAATCCCTCGTGTACCTGGCTTTCCCTGATTTAATGCACCATATAACAAAACTCCCTTTAAATAGTCACTAATTACTATGTTAAGCTTATGGGCTTAAAATTGTTATGATCATGGAACCATTGACTTGGATACAGACTGTATGTTTGGTTAGGATGGAGCAGAGAGGTGGCATGGACTGTGGACATTTCTGATGGAGAGTGATAAGACCTATTCAGTCAGTCTTTTAAAAAAGAAATAAAGTACAATGTCTGATGTGATAGCCTGACATAACACAACTTGGTTCTGGCATGCTGATACTACTGCTTGTGCTAGGAACTGTTGCTAGAAGTTCTCTTTCCTCCCTGACCAAAAAAAGATGACTTGTTATTCTGGAAGACACACTGGCTCCTGAGCTTCTATTTCTCATTCATCTTTATTTTGTTATATCAATGAGCTTGGGCCTTCCTAAGTGTCTAGAAGAGTGCCTAGGGTATATTTGCAGGAATAAAATAATTGGACAAATCCAAGAGGAAAAAAATGTACTAGATTTTTAAGCAAGTGTTTAATGCAAGCTATGGCTCCTGGCTCACATGCATTAGTCATGGATGAAGAGGCTGAAAGTCACAGAGGATAAATGGTCCCATTTATGTCCTTTAACTCTTAGTTGCAGGTTCTTTTGCGATGGCATGCATCCATTGGATAAGAAAATTGGTAGGAATCCACCCTTACTAGCACTAACATGGATAATAGGAGAGTTCCAGTAGGTGTGTATATGCACACACGTACACCCATATGGTATGTTTTTAAATCTTATTATGTCATTAAATAATGTGACAGGATGATAAAGGTTATCCAGGACTTGAGGAGAAAATACTCTGAGACTGAATTTTAAGACAAGATTCTGGAATGAGGGACACTGTGGAAGATTGATAAACTAGGGAGATGTAATCCTCCTCATATAGGTAATTAGGATATTTGTAGGGCTTGAATAAAAAATATAAAAGAAGAAAGGCATCATTGGTTTGGTTGAGATGACCTAATAATTTCTTCCAGCCATGCTGTAGACTTTTGGATGGACAGAAATACTGTTCTACAGTTAAAGCATACACATAACATTGAACTTGTTTTCCTGGTTAACCTCTGGGTAGAGTGTGTGGACTGTGGGATGCTTTAACATTAGAACCTGGTTATAGAAAACAGGAAATGGTTGAAGAACTGAAGATGCTGCCAGATTCAGTGGTTTTCCCTACCAGATAATTTAGAACGATAATTTTTACATTGAAAATTTATGAATATTAAATAAATAGTAACCATTCATGAGACTATTTCAAATGATGATAGTTATTTCTCCTTCAAAAACTAGTGTTTGTGTTGTCATGTGATATATTATTATAAAATTCTATATTTGTAGTACATGAATTGAGAACACTTACTCAATTCTATAATTTGTGGAGGAAAATGAAGCCTTTTCAGATTTCTAGAGCAAATAATTATTGAGCTTTTATACATGATGTGGGAAATATACATAAACCTTTTTCCCTTGCTAATATGTGTGGGTAGATGCATTCGGTGAATGCGTCCTGAATTTCTAGCATCTACCACTGTGATGGCCACTTGTGTTACTTTAGTCTGCTATAACAGAATACCTACACCATAGATTGGGTGGCTTAAACAACAAACATATACTTCTGGAGGCTGAGTGTTTGAGATCAGGGTGCTAGCATAATTCATCCTTGGTGAAGGCCCTTTTCCTGGTTTATAGATGGCTGTCTTCTTGTATCCTCACATTGCAGAGAGAAAGATAATCTCTTTTGCATCTCTTCTCAGAAAGGCACTAATCCCATTCATGAGGGCACCACCTTCATGCTAATTACTTTTCAAAGGCCCCACCTTCTAACCATCACACTAGGGGAAAGAATTTCAGCATATGAATTTTTGGGGGACACAAGCATTCAGTCCATTAATACCACTAAACCATTTTGAAGAAACAAAATAACCTATTTTGGCACTGTCTTAATCATCCCTGAGAAAAACATGTACTACCGGTTGTGACTTGGTCATTCTCTGTAGGGATAGACTATTATAAGCTATACCCTTAGAACCATAGACTGTCAAAGTTGGAAGGGGTATTTTAAGTATTTGATCTAACCAAAATACCAATGTCATCCACCTTGCTATAAGCTGACCATTCCGTTTATTTTTAGATATCTGCAATGACAGAACTTTACCTTTGGAGGTAGTTTAGACAGAAACCATGATTTTTGTGACCAGTTTGACCTCATAAGGCTAGCATAAAGCTAATTCTACCTATGTGAAGAGAGTGTTATACCACTTTGGAGTAAGTATTCACATGAAAAGTATCCATTTTTGTATCAATTGTTTCTCCTTTGACAGTTTCAAGTTCGTTTTGTATTTTGGTCAATTGTTTTAGAAGAAGAGTTAGCCTTTCCAATTACCTACTCCTCTACCTGCCTCCCATATTTAAAGATGCACTCAGCAGTCACATTGTAGTTACTTAGTTCAGTATTTCCTAAAGTAGGTTCTGTGGAACATGATTCTCCTAAGCATATTCTGTGAAAAAATGTTTCAAAGGACAAATGCATTCTGGAAGTTTTGCAAATGTATATGCTTTTCGTGGGGATTCACAGTGAATATTATCATACTCAAAACTCTAAGAAGCCCTTGAGAAAAGAAACCTGTTTAACTTTCTATAGTTTAGTATTTCCCAAACTTATTTGATCTCAGAACTCTTTTTCAAGTAACATCTGCTAGCATTTCTTTGAACCAACTGTTCTTTAGAAATGCATGTTGAGAAATGCTGGCCATAAATTTACTGAGATGTCAGATCACAGGAGGAGGGTGGAACAAATATTTGGTCGAGTAAGCTTTTACTAATGGGAAATATCATGTAATGAGAAGAAAAGGCAATATAATCACTATAATACAGGTTTTTGCCTTTGCTCTCCCCTGTTTTGACCAAGCCCCACTCTGTGCTGTACTGTTTTGCTCCTGTTTGTTTTGACCAATGCATGAGCACTATAGCCTCATATAGAACTGTAAGTCAGTGAACATTTGTAAGAGCTCTATGGAGCCTTAAAACATTATAAATAAGATCACAACTGTTCTTTTTTAAAGAAGGGCAATGGATTAGGAAGAATTAGCTACAGGGAGTATTATAAGCATTCATCTTCTTTCATTATACTTTAGAGACACATGGTTATATGGTATGCAATTCCTTGCCAGACAAAAATAAAATGGCTAAAACCCTCTATGAATATTTAATAATTAAAGACGATTTATTATCAAGTAGAATCTACCAAAGTGGGTTCCAGAAACAGTCCCTTTCATTTGGATAGCAAGTTATAGGAGAAAGGTAAAATCTTAATAAGCCAAACCAAGAAAGAAAAAAAAAAGAGGCCTGTTATTTAAACCATATTTTACAGGTAAATGCTAGGAATTGTGGCTTTCAGATGATATTTCCTTGTTATGATTTGGTAATATTTGCAACAAGGGTTTAACACTTTTGACCTGAGTTTTATTACTTACCAGTAATTTTATAGCTAACAACCAAAGTGAAACAAAATCAGAGAATGGACACAATTACAGTAGAATTTACAGAGCACACAGTTCATCTACCTCTGACAAGCCAATATAAAATTTCTCCATTACCATAAAGGGTCACCCTCAAATCAGGGTTCTCTAGATTGTTTGATTAGATAATATTTCAAAAATTACGATAAAATATTATTATAATAATAGGATAGTTTTATTGACAGAAAATAAGGATTCCTTTTTAAAATCTCCTTTTTGTAGAACATTAACCAATACTCTTCATCACGATAATTATTATATTTCTAAATTGAGGAAACTGGTAGAAAATAAAGCCTTTTTTGTTGACAGTCAATAAATGTTGAAAAAAATAAAAATTAAAAACTGCAACAACCCTGAAAACAGAAGCAGAATCCCTCAGAAGGTAGAACTGAGAAAATGAGATTGACTGAGATGTTAACCAACAATAATAACTGATAAAGTGCACTGTTGTTTCATACATATTACACACACACACACACACACACCAGCTCCAAGAATGTAAATGAAAATTTGATAGAAGAAAAAAAGGAATAGGGGCCTCCTTTATTTTCTGGTTTTAAAAATAGGAATTTATAAGAAAGGAGTTCACATAAAATATTAAGCAGATGAGAATGTCTCTACCTTTATTTCAGTGCTTTGACAATGACACTGGCAAGTATTGATTAAGAGGTATTATCATATTGATAGATACTCAATGTATCTTGTGGAATGAGTTAGTATCTTTAGACCATAGAATACTTACACAAATTTTTCTAAACATAATACAATTTCATTAGAGATGCTACTTTCCTCCCACAGCTTTTGAGAAGCGGATACCCTCAGTGATTAAAACTGTCTTAGAGAAACAGAGTGTGGGATTTTGAATCGCAGTTCTACCACTTGTTAGCTGTATGATGGAAGGTAAGCTCTTTATAAATTTGAGCCTCAATCACTGGTTATTTGTATGTAAAATGTGTACCAATGCCATCCTCACTGCATTATGGTCACAATTTATACAAGATACCAGTGTGTCTTTCCTTTACTAAGTGTGTAGTAAACCTTGTATCTCTTCTTTGCTCTCTTTCTCTTTCTCCTTTTCTTCATCCTTCTTTTCTTCTTTCTACTTTTAATTTCCTTCCTCTGTCTTCCTATTATTACTATTACATTCCCTGCTTCTAACATCTCATTTAGAATCACCATATGATTTCTGGTCCCTTTTGAATCAAAATTCACTAGATTAAAGACAAATGTGGCACCACAGCAGTAGCTAAAAATAGTCACCTTAATGGATTAATGAAAAAGAAACGTAGGAAAGAGAATAGTGGTATCTCAGTTTCTCAGACTTTCTCCTTCCATTGACTCCACCTTTAAAATAGGCCCAATGCGATCATTAAAAAGTCAGGAAACAACAGGTGCTGGAGAGGATGTGGAGAAATAGGAACACTTTTACACTGTTGGTGGGATTGTAAACTAGTTCAACCATTATGGAAAACAGTATGGCGATTCCTCAAGGATCTAGAACTAGATGTACCATATGACCCAGCCATCCCATTACTGGGTATATACCCAAAGGATTATAAATTATGCTGCTATAAAGACACATGCACACGTATGTTTATTGCAGCACTATTCACAATAGCAAAGACTTGGAATCAGCCCAAATGTCCATCAGTGACAGATTGGATTAAGAAAATGTGGCACATATACACCATGGAATACTCTGCAGCCATCAAAAAGGATGAGTTTGTGTCCTTTGTAGGGACATGGATGCAGCTGGAAACCATCATTCTTAGCAAACTATCACAAGAACAGAAAAGCAAACACCGCATGTTCTCACTCATAGGTGGGAACTGAACAATGAGATCACTTGGACTCAGGAAGGGGAACATCACACACCGGGGCCTATCATGGGGAGGGGGGAGGGGGGAGGGGGGAGGGGTTGCATTGGGAGTTATACCTGATGTAAATGACGAGTTGATGGGTGCAGCACACCAACATGGCACAAGTATACATATGTAACAAACCTGCACGTTATGCACATGTACCCTACAACTTAAAGTATAATAATAATAAATAAATTAAAATAAATAAATAAATAAATAAATAGGAAAAAATAAATAAATAAAATAAAATAAAATAAAATAGGCCCAATGATGCAGTGAAATGACTCTGAAGGAGCCTGTCAGGGGACCTGGCCTGAGGATTGCACTGGGTGGTATGTGTCAGTCTGAACAAGCCTTGCTACCAGCAGAACTATACACATGGTACCTCTTCTAACTTCTCTTCTACCCCACTATACTCACAGGCTGGAGGCAGCGTGGGGGTGGGGGGAGGAATTAAGAATTCAGTGGCAAAAGTTGAAGAAATTATGAGGATTCTGACATTTAAGAATTTCTTTTTGCTGTGCCTTATAATTTTTAAATGTCAGAGAGAATTGGAATGGCTATTAAGTCTGAAGATATTAGCACAGAGTTAGGTCAGTTTTATTTTACTAAAATTGGCTTGTTTATTTCTAGCAAGCAAGCATTGTACTCCAGTACGACCATTTCTTTTCTTCATATGTTACCGCTCCATCATTGGCTGTAAAACAAAGGTCCACAATTTCAAAGACAAGGCAATAAAAACAAGAGCAGATTTGTTTTATTGAGTATAGAGACTTTGGCTATTGAGGCAATAAAACAGGAAAGAAGCTAACATGTTTGATGTGTTTCACATTCAAATAGTTTTATTATTGAGAGTCTTATCAATAAAGCATAAGTGCACCTATTCAGAGACCCTGGGGTCACCTTTAAAGTAATATTGATATTTAGATTTTCTATACTAATCAATTAGGCTGTAAAATAGTGTTCTTTGAAAAGTGAGCCCAAAGAAAAAACCTAGTAAACTACATTTTCACTAGATTTACTACAAATAAAAGATGAGAAATTTCTGAAGCCTGTAATAAACATCAACTTACTTAGGATGTGACTTGTCAGTAGGAGGGAGAAATTCTGGATGTAAGAGCTTCTGCTCTTGATTTTTTTCTGTTATCTTGTACACATACAAATAATTTTGATATGATTTGTTCTCCATCCTTAAGGCTTGGTTCAAAGGCCGTATTCTTGATGAAACCTTCCATGTGTGAGCTCCCCCATATGGGAGCATTTTATCCCTACTCTGAACGTCCAAAACACTTCACACTTCTTGTTCACTACTCATACATATTATTTTCTACCTTATGTATTCATTATTTATATACTATTTGTATATTACCTATTAAATGTTAGTCTAGGGAAGCAAGACATTTGTCTTTTATATTCACCACAGTACCTTACAGAAAATAAACAGTCAAATTACTAAATATATGAATGAATGAATGAATGAATGACTCCCCACTTGAAGTCCATCACTTTGGTGCTAAATGTCAAGGGGAGATACACACACACACATACACATGCACACACCACAGGAAATAGTCTGAAATGTGTGCCATAAACAGAGTTTGAGATTTTAGAGTCTCGAGAAAACCCAGAGATCTTCTCTTTAACTACTGGTCCATATATTACTCAATAAGATGCTGAAGCTCAGGGAAATTAAATACAAATAGCAAGATGAGCAGTATGCCTGAGAACATAAAACAACATAATATAATATAATATAATATAATATACAATATTTATGTATAAGTTGATATATTATTCACTTATATTGTTCACTTATTCAAGTGTTCTTGAACTGTAAGAAAAGTTGAGATTATGTTGTTTTATGCCTTTATTATTTTCTGAACCATTTATATGTGAATGTATGTATATATGTAACCATGAGTCTCTGTGCATATGTGTGTATTTACTATTTTCAGTGATGAGGCCCTAAGAGGCAAGTGACTAGTAAAGGCCACATCAGGAATTCCTGGCAGAGTCCAAACTAGAATCCTGTCTCCTAGCCATGGTGTTTTACATCCTGGAAATATTACCCCTTCTCTGTTGCCTGGACCCACTAGTTACTCCTCTATTTGGCTCAACAAAACCACCCAGCTCACAGATGTTATATGGGAACTGGAGTTGAATGAGGATTCCCAATATAGATAAGTGTAGGAGACAGGCAGGATTACACAGATTTCCAAGACTGCAAAAACAATTTAAACCTCATGGGCTACCATTTATCTTTATATTAGTATATCACTTTACTCTTCTTAGAAAAGAATCTTTCTAGATGCTGTTGCAGCTATATGGAAGATATGAGTTCTCACAAATCTCCTCTCACATGTGATGAGGAAAGAGACACAGAGATGTTTTTAGGGTTACATACTGAATTGCAGATAGAACCGGGATTTGAACCTAAATGTTTAAAGTCATGGCCTTGTGTCCTTTCATCTTCTGTTGATGCCTCCAAATATGTCTGAATAAGGAGCATATGAAATGAAGAATGATTACATTTATTTAGAAATGTAAGCAATTGTCCTAACAGAGTACCTTTCTATTGAGGAAATCAAAACATTTTATGAACATGCAGCATGAAGAGGCCAGCAGCTATATTTTATAGGTCATGAAAGTTAGAAAAGGCACTTTCATGTTGCATTCTTTATCCAAAGAGAGATTCACGCAGAAACAGTCAACTTGTATTTATTAAAAGATTCCATTAGTTTTTGTTTACCAAGTATTGAAAATATCTTAATGGCTTTTTTTCTGAAAACAACAAAAACAACAACAAAATAAAACAAATACATTTAGTAGGTGCTATTTTCTGAATTAGTCCATTCGTGCTTTGCCATAAAGAAATATCTGAGACCAGATGATACATTAAAAGAAGCTTAATTGGGTCACAGTACTGCAGGCTGAACAGGAAGCATGATGCTGGCATCTACTGGGCTTCTGGGGAGGCCTCGGGTAACTTAGAATCATGGTGAAAGGTAAAGGGGAAGCAGTTATATCACATGGCCAGAATGGGAGCAAGGGAGAGAGCAATAGGGGTGTGTGGACTACACACTTTTAAACAACCAGATTTCATAAGAACTCACTCACTCTCATGAGGACAGTACCAAGAGGGATGGTGCTAAACCATTCATGAGAAATCTGCCCTCATGATCCAGTCACCTTTCACCAGGCCCCACCTCCAACACTGAGATTACATTTCAGTGGGTGGGGATACAGATCCAAACTATATCATTCTGTTCTGGACCCTCCTGAATCTCATGTCCTTCTCAAATTTCAAAATACAATCATGCCTTCCCAATAATCCCCAAAGTCTTAACTCATTCCAACATTAACTCAAAAGTCCAAAGTCCAAAGTCTCACCTGAAATAAGGTTAGTCCCTTTTGCCTATGAGCTTGCAAAATCAAAATAGAGTTAGAGAATTCAAGATGCAATGGGAGTATACATGTTGGGTAAATACTATCATTTCAAAAGGGAGAAATTGGCCAAAAAATGAAGGGCTGTAGACCCCACTCAAGTTCAAAACCCAGCAGGGAAGTCATTAAATCTTAAACCTCCAAGATAATCTCCTTTGACTCCATGTCCCAAATCCAGGGCACACTGGTGTAAGTGGTGGGCTCTCAAGGCTATGGGCAGTTCTATTCCTGTGGCTTTGCAGGGTTCAGTCCCTGGAGCTGCTCTCATGGGCCGGCATTTAGAGTCTGTGGCTTTTCTAGGTGCTCAGTGCAAGCTGTTGGTGAATCTACCTTTCTGGGGTCTGGAGGATGGTGGCCTACTTCTCATAGCTCCACTAGGCAATGCCCCAGTGGGGACTCTGTTGAGGGGCTCCAGCCTCACATTTCCCCTCCACACTGCCCTAGTAGCAGTCCTCTGTGAGAGCTCTGCCCCCGCAGCAAGCTTCTGCCTGGATACCCAGCCCTTTCCATACCTCCGCTGAAATCTAGGGGGAGGCTCCCAAGGCTCAACTCTTGCACTCAGTGCACCTGCAGGCTTAACACCACCAAGGTTTACAGCTTGCACTGTCTAAAGAGAGGTCTGAGCTGTACCCCTTTGAGCCATGATTGGAGCAGCCAGGATGCAGGGAGCAGTGACCCAAGGTTGTGTAAGGCAGCAGGGCCTGGCCCTGGCCCATGGAACCAGTCTTCCCTCCTAGGTCTCTGGGCCTGTGATGGGAGGGGGCCCTGTGAAGGTCTCTGAAATGCCTTTGAGGTCTTTTTCCCATTGTTTTGGATATTAGCACTTAGGTTCGTATTAATTATGCAAATTTATCTAGAAGTAGTAGCTCTACAACCTGCTTGAACTTCTCTCCAGAAAATGTTTTTATTTATTTTATTTATTTTTATTTTATTTTTATTTTTTTGGTTGTTTGTTTGTTCATTTGTTTTCTGTGCCACAGGGCCAGGCTGCAAACTTTTCAAAGTTATACGCTTCATTTCCCTTTTAAATATAAGTTCCAACTTCATGTAATTTCTCTGCTAGTGCATATGAGCATAGGTTGTTAGAAGCATCTAGATCACATCTTGAATGTTTTGATGCTTAGAAATTTCTTCTGCCAGATGCCCTAGGTCATTACTCTCAATTTCAAACTATCACAGAGCCCTAAAGCAGGGGAACAATGCAGCCACGTTCTTTGCTAACGCATAACAAAGGTGACCTTTGCTCCATTTCCCAGTAAGTTTGTCCTTTCCATCTGAGACTTCAGCAGCCTGGACTTAATTGTCCATATTGCTATCAGCATTTTGGTCACAACCATTTAACCAGTCTCTAAGAAGTTCTGAATCTTCCCTCATCTTCCTGTCTTCTGAGCCCTTCACACTCTTCCAACCTTTGCCTGGTAACAAATTCCAAAGCTGCTTCCATATTTTCAGCTATCTTTATAGCAATGGCTCACTCCTGGTACCAATTTTCTGTATTAGGCCATTCTTGAATTGCTATAAAGAAATAACTGAGACTGGGTAATTTATAAAGAAAACAGGTTAATTAGCTCACAGTTCTGCAGGCTGTGCAGGAAGTATGGCAGCATCTGCTTCTGGGAGGCCTTAGGGAGCTTTTATTCATGGTGGAAGGCAAAGTGGAGCAGGCACATCACGTGAAAGCAGGACCAAGAGAGAAAGGAGGGAGGTGCCACACACTTTAAAAGACTAGATCTCACAAGAACTCACTTATCTGGAAGACAGCATGTTATTAGTCTGTTCTCACCCTGCTAGTAAAGACATACCCAAGACTGGGTAATCTATAAAAGAAAAGAGATTTAATGGACTCAGTTCCACATGGCTGGAAACGCCTCACAATCATGGTGGAAGATGAAAGAAGAGCAAAGGGATGTCTTGCATGGTGGCAGGCAAGAGAGAATGAGAGCCAAGAGAAAGGGGAAGTCCCTGATAAAACCATCTCGTGAGACTTATACACCACCACAAGAACAGTATGGGGAAAACTGCTCCCATGATTCAGTTATCTTTCACTCCTACAACACATCAGAATAATGGGAGCTACAATTCAAGATGAGATTTAGGTGAGGACACAGCCAAACCATATTACAGCACCAAAAGCATGGTGCTGAATTATTCATGATAAATCTGCCCCCATGATCCAATCACCTCTCACCAGGCCCCGCCTCTGACATTGGGGATTACATCTCAACATGAGATTTGGGTGTGAGCACACATACAAACTACATGAGTAGGTGAATACCTGGATAAACACTGTTGAGCATTTCAAGTATTCTTCCAAACCTTATAAACATAAATCTAAACATATGGGATATTTAAAATTTTTGTCAAATGTATACTCTTCTATAACTGGCTTATTAACTTCATGATTTGATGTCTATAATGTATTTAATCACTCTCCTATTACTGGATATTTAGCTGCTTTTTTTTTCTTTTATATACTAATTTGTGAAGACACATTCTGCCTCTTACACCTTTATACACTTAGCACTTACTTCCTTATGATAATTTCTTAGATATACAATAGCTGGTTATTTCAGATTGGGTTTCCCAATAGCATACTTGGAGGTGAAGGTGAAGATCGTATTTAGGAGCTGTATTTAGGAGTGCTGGTAAAGTCAACACCTGTGGGATATAAGGGAGGGGAGGAAGCAGGATTAGTGACATATTGACTGCCTTACAGTCTCTCAAGGAAAGGTGAAATCTCTGCTTTTCCCCCAGGGAAATTTTAAGCTGGAATGGCCTCTTAGAATCACCTCAAGTTGGAGTGAGGTAGATTGGCCCTGAATTGATTAGTCACTGGCTGCAGGCTGCCCAAAGAAGGGCTGTTCTGCCTTTGAGCAGGTGACTCTCTCCATCCAGAGTGATTTCTGAAGACAATTGACAGCTGAGGGCTATCTGGTAGAAGCACTCCCAGGAGCTGGGGGAATGAGTTCCACATTTCTGAAGGGGGCAGGGCTGGGCAGTGCATCACTGCACTGGGTCGAAGGCAATACATGTGACATAATTGATAAATTGTGCCAGATTACCATCCAAAAAGTTGCTAAATTATACTAATTTCTTTCACAATGTGTGAGAGTTTTTGTTGCCCCATATTCTTAACATTGCTGAGAAATACCAATATTTATATTTGCCAACATGTTAGACAAAAATTCTCATTGCTGTTTTAATTTGCATTCATTTATTAATGAGATTAATATCTTCACATATTGAAAGGCCACGCATATTTCTTCTTTAGTGACTTGCCTATTTATGCCTTTTTTTGCCATTTTTAATTATTGTGCTAATCTTTGTGCAGTAAGGATATTAACCATTTACTTATTACATATGTTACAAGTATTTTTTTCAAGTTTATAATTTTTTAAAATATTATTTATCCATCATTGTAGTCTTTTATATAATCAAATCTATCTTTTTCTGATTTCTACCCTTTTAGTAAGAAGACACTTTTCTTACTCAAGTATAAAAAAATCTTCATATATATACTTTCAATACTTCATGGTATGTTGAATCCATTTTTAATTTACTTTCATAAATATATATAATGTGAGACTAAAATTTAAGTTGGTGTTTAGACACCAAGATATAAAAGATCCCTTATTTCTTAAGTATATAGAGAGCCAGAAATATGCAGCTAGACATATGCAGCTCACACCCAAATCTCATCATATATGATGCAGTCATCATATATTGTGATGGTTGCAGGACTTTGACCTCTCAACCACATCAGGAATACATGAGGGTCAGGAGCCACTGACTAAAGGAGAGCCTGGTCTTTGGATAAAGCTCTTACTGTACTATGTGAGACTAAAGCTCTTACTGTACTAGTGAGACTATGAGTCTCACTATCATTCTGGGCGAGGAATGGTATGATGGATCTCCCTTTGCTTTAAAGAGATTACTTAGCAAGTACAAAGAGTGCCCTCTGAAATTTCAGGATGTGGTGGATCAGTGTCTGATGCATGATGGAAAATGTAACTTCAAGAGCATGTTTAGCTCACCAGCTTCTTTGATATTTGAATGAGGGGTGCGTTGCTGCTGAATTGTTGATTTGCATTCTCAGAATTTCTCAAAACAGAAGTTCCTTACTGTTTCTCATGCATCAGATGCAGATACTTGCTCCTCCATTATACCCCTTAACACAAAAGCACACAACATGGGACCATTTGGGTCTTGTCTCGAAGGGCCACCAACAAGAGTAAATAGATAATATCAGACATCAGATTATATTTAAAGGAGAAAAAACAAAGTTGGTTTATAATTGCAACCTACGAGTTCTGCTTCTTCAAAAGAATAGTTACAGTGGTATGAGACAAGGCTGTAACTGCTTTTTCCCCTCAAAAGTAGCCAATTCTTTCAATATTATTTATATAGCGATATACCATTTCATCCATGGATTTGAAATGCCACCATATTTATATGTTAAATTTAAATATCTATGTACTTGTTCCTGTATTCTATACTGTTCCAAGCATATAATCATTATTATGCATTATAAATCCCATTAATATAATTAGTTTATAAAATATTTTAATTACTGGTCATAGAAATTCATTATTTTGCTCCAAATATTTTTGTCTATTTTTTTGCAAATCTTTTATACAAATTAAAAACATAAACTTTAATCAATCCTCCAAAATCATAGATTTTTTATTTTGGAATTACATTAAACTTACAAAATTATTTTTGGGGAGATTTGACTTTTTTATAAAATTTAGAATTCCAGTCAAATACCTGGTATGTCATTCTGTCCTTCAGTAACTTTTTATGACTTTCTTCATATATATTTGCACAATTTTCATTATGTTTATTCCTAGATATCTTATAATTACTATAGCTAATTAGATTATCCATTTTCATATTTACAAATTTTGTAGGAAATTTTATATATATTTATATGTAACACAGATATGCATACAGTGGCACACCGACAAATTCTTAACTGCTGACTTTCTGGAGAAAAAATTTTTTTTTAAACTCTGATTTTTAGAGTTTGTTGATTTTTCACTGTGTAAATATTTTTTCAATGGCTAATTTCAAGATGCCAGCATTGATGACACTGAGTGTGGAATTAGGAAAAGTATGCCTAATTTATCATTTTAAAATAATAATTTATTAATCATTTAAATGTAATAATTATTTATTAATAATAATTTATTAATAAATTTATTCTTGTGAGCTATGATAAACCGATTTCAGTATATCACTGTCACACATTTTCTAGTTAAATAATTCTTAAAATAATTACAAATGACTACTTGCAAAGTTCAAAGTGAACTTTAGAAATAAGAGTTTAGAACCTAAGACTTAGAATCTAGAAATTAAAATTAGAAAGCATTAAGATATACTGTCCTTAAATTTTTTTTATTTACTACTCACTATTATTTTGATGTAAATTAACTAAAAGAACATTTATGGTCATTGTTTATCATGGACTCCCTCTTAGGAGCTCTGATTCTGTGGTTTTTCCTTTTCCTGTTGGTGCTTAATCTACAGCTGGACATGTAGATGAGTAGAGTGTGTCACATCAGATGCTGAATTCTGATGTACTCAACACACTCAGTCTCCACTCCACTATGCAATCTCCCTGTACCAAGAAAATACTGAGAGAAATCACTTAAGGCATAGAGTTCTCACACAATTCTCAAGGCTTTTCAATGTATTATCTGCTGGGCATGCTCCCCAAAGTTTCCTCCAGCACTGCTGGTTGGATTTTAGTGGCGTTTCTATCAAGTCAGAGAGGAAACTTGTAGCCAGACAACCAGGAATGCTATGGAAATTCAGTGGAGTCCTGAATCTTTTTTGTTGTTTCTTTTAACTCATTTTTGTTGTGGTAACCCAAAGTCATCTATTAAGGTCCTGGGCTCACGTTCTTTTATCCTTATCTCTCATATTAGGAGCCATCATGTTTACATTAAATGAAATCTGGGCACAAATGCTGCATTCATTTGCTTCAGGCTCAGCTAAATTCAACTCCATCACCTTTTCCTGCTACCTTTTAGCTCCTCCCAAGTTAAGGTTATAGGGCATCTTCCCAGCCACTATTAGGCTTCAGAGTTTTTAGAGCTTTGTTTGGGAAACACTTCCACTTAGTTTTGAAGTAGGTCAATCCTTTGACAGGTGAATTAGTTTTCTAGGGCTGCCATAATAAATTACCAGAGATGGGATAGATTACACAACAGGAATTTATTTCTTCAGAATCTGGAGGCTAGGAGTCCAAGATCAAGGTTTCAGATTGGTTTCTCCTGAGGTTCTCTCTTTGGCATGTAGCTGTCTTCTCCTGTGCCTTCCCATGGTCTTTCCTGTGTGTGTGTCTGTGTCTAATTTCTCCTACTTATAAAGACACCAGTCATACTGGATTAGGGCTCACCCTAATAAGCTAATTACCTCTGTTGAGACCGTATCTCCAAATATAGTCACATTCTGAGATGCTGACTTTTAGGACTTCAATATATGAATCTTCACAATACAACCCATAACATCAGGGTTAATTTCAGATTATTGTCCATTAATTGACAATTTCCTTAATCAGCTTCAATGATGATATCTAATATGGTTCGCTATTAATCCTTTCTCATTTATATATTTCCCTAGACTTTTCAATAGGATTTAGAGTGAAGGAAAAGATAAACACATGGACTCAAAGTGCTGTCATCAGAAATCTTGTGATATTTTCTAATGCCTGTGGGAAAAACGAAGGGAAAAGAGAGCAGAGCATCAGTGATCACTAAAGTGCACTCCTCTGCCCTAACCGCAAAGGAGATGAGCTGTATGCCCGTACATGAATCTTCAGAGAGGAAGAAAATGGAAATTCTATCACATTTAGTGCTCACTGTTTGAATTGCTCCAAAATATTTATAACCCACATTTTAATGTTGTTGATTAATATATAATTAAGTATTAACACAATCTTTAAAGTTAAAGAATGAAATACAATGGAATATTTGTGAATTTTCTGGGATCATGGCCAGAATGTCACAGTAACATTTATTTTCTTGGAGTAATTACTGTACATACACAGTAATTTACAGTGTTTCTTTCTGTCTACTTGTGTCCAATTTGCAATTTTATTTTTTAGTCATATCCAGACATGAGTCTTTATAAACTACACATGCACTGTTAACAAGGATGGTTAAAAATAGCTCTTAAACTTTCATATTGTAAGAACATTTTCTGTGAATGTATTCTATTCTTTCCTCTTTGATGCCTCAGCTCACACAAGTAATACAACTGCTCCCTTTAATTAAAATGGGAAAATATATTACTTATAAAGCTTAGTCTTAAGCAGAACCAGGTGCAAAATCTGTAGTTCCCATAATAGGAGATGTACTATAAAATGGAATAAAATGATAAATTGATAAATACAGCATATAATTATTTGTTTTCTGTTGTTATCTATTTTTTTATTAGTGGCAAGAAAGTACAAAAGAATTACAAAGTCTCTGTTTAATACAATAAGAAACTATGAATTATATAACTTAGGGGATCTACAGTTTACAAAAAAAAGTCTTTGAACTTAAAATTCTCCCTATAGCTTTTCACCCTTGATCTATGTTTTCTCTTCTCTTTATAAGAATTAATACAATCGTTTTAGATAATTTCTCCTATTATTTCATAAGAGCCAATTTATTTAAGGGAAATGTAGTTTCAATGGCATGTACTTTATTTTGTATCTGTCCATAGATGCTTTGGCCATACATTGGAAAAAGGAGGACAAAAACAGTAATATTATGAAATAAACTTTAAACACCAAGTAAGTATTCTCTGGAGGAGAAGAAACAGAAATATAAGCTGCTTATTCTGGGAGTTGTTCACATCCTCTAATCTGTTTGAGATTATTTTGATGATGTGATTTAAGGTGAGAGTTTTGTTGTTGCCTGCATGCCTCACTCAGCATCCCACACCCGTGCTCTTTTTCAGTGGTTAGGATTCTGGAGTCAGGATTTCCCTTCATTCTGCTATTGGGTGTTTCTGTACAGTTGGATGTTTCTACTATTACATTTTGACTCTAATGAAATTTTCACATTTCTGCCCATAAAATAGATATTTTCTGAAAGAGAAAGAAATGTAGAGATTGGGGGAAACAACCCAAATAGGCTATTATGGTCACATATATCTGATCTTACAGATAGATGAAAATATGCTTCTATAGCTTTTTCTACTGTAAGTTCCATTGCAATGGAAAGAAACAGTAATGCAGAGGTATATTTAGAAATATACTCAAATAATTTTGAAGATGTTTCTACCACAATATAAAAATTTAAAAATGCACCATTATTTTATTTTGTTTATCCATAGGCTAGTGTGTAAGGATAGAAAACTTAAAGGCTGCTCCTTAAGGAAGCAGGGTACATAATATATATTTCATTTTCACTTTGTTTAAAATAAAATGTCAAGGTGCTACGCAGCTGTAGAGGACTCTTGACTTCAGCCACACTTTGTAAGGCAGTTTCTGAAACTCCACGGTCTCCAGCTAGCTCCTGGAGAATAACATAGAGACTACGTTGAATCTATCATCACCCTCCAGTAATAAACAGAATAATCAAAATAACATTTACTGAATTCCTACTAAATCTCAGACACATTTTCCTATTTTTTTATAACCCTCAATTACTCTGTTAAAGTAAGTTATTTTAGCTACTTTCAGAGAGGAAAAATAAAAGGACACAGAGAATAATGGTGGCGTGAAGATTTGAACATAGCACTGTTTCATTCAAGGGCTACAATGATTCCAACTCAAGTAGTTGTCTCTGAAATGCCACTCAAGAGTCTGTACTGATTCTATGGCTTGAAGTTACCACAGAACCCATGGAATCACAAGAATAGGGGTAAAGCATTGTGAGGTGGGTCACAATTCCAAAGTTTCTGTTTCAGCCTAGCAGTAATAATCAAACAAATGAGTGAAAACATCTCTATATAAATTCTATTACTTATTGCTCTGTGAATTCTCATCATCCACAGCAGACCTTCCCAACTACAGTGCCTGGCAATTCCTCAGATGAAACAGATGTGGTGAGATGAACAGGATTTGAATATCTGACTTCTTGAGATGGTGTGGCCAGTCCCTGGCCCAAGCTGCTTGTCTGCCCTCCTCTCAACCACCACAACATGGTTGTGAGCATTGGAATCCTTTACATATCAAAAATATTTTTCACCTAACTTGTCCAGTCCTGTCTTCTGCCATTCTTGGCACAACAATATTAAGCTACTGGCATTTCTAAAACATACCATGGTCTTCTAAATCTCCGTGTCCTTAATCAAGCTGTGATGTTAGCACCCTACCCACCTTCATATTAACACAGCTTGCTATGTCAGGTCTCGGATCAAAGGCAATTGTCTCTGTGATTTATTCAATAAACCCCTAGATAAACCAGAGCAATCCTTTGAGGGTCCCATACATGTTGTGTATACCATTATAAAAGTAATAATTACTCAAATTAAAATGATTCAATTTTATATTTCATTAGTATCTTCATATTATACTCAACTCATTCTGGACAGGAACAATATCTTCCCTACCTAAACTGGTGACTAGATCAGACTAGAAACTCAATAAAATTTGTTTAATTAATACTTAATAACTGATATAAAAACAAGACCACAGGTTCCCTTTTCTTTTCAGATATTTTGGCAATGAAACCCCATTATATATGCCATCTACCTAATAAGTAATCATACCTTAATAAGAATGATAACATACCTTCCCAGGAATCTGCACTGCTATGTAAATAAAGTGTTCACCATAGTTTCAAGATCCCATTTGATAAGAAAATTAAAGAAACAAACTTATTAAGGAATCAATCATTCTTTTAAAAATGTTTGAAAAAATCCTGTACTCTTTTAAAAATTATATTGATTATTCTTCCTTTCATGATATATTGTGTCAGTGTTTTATAATTTAAACACTTAGAGTTAAGTGACAACATGAATATAAGGTAAAAGAACATAAATTTTTCTACTTTATATTTAACCGTAGAACCTTCCAAAAGGAAATACCAAAGCACTAAGCCATTTTCAATTAATTGCCATCAAAGGGGCTTTTGTATAATCCTTTCAGTTAGGGCTTTCAAATTCATATTCAGGAAATTCTGATACTGCCTTATTTTTAAGCAACTTAAACTTGAATTATTTTGAAAAATATAATCACAAGGAAACATTAAGAATATGCCTAAAATTATTACCATTCAGGGAATAGCTCAGATACGTAGATATCTAATGTACACATTTTCTTAAAATGTCTTGGGAAACAGCACTTTAGAAATTATTTTTCTATGGTTAATTGTACAGCACTTATTTACATTGCATGCAAACTTTTTCTTCTGTCACTTCTCAAAGATACCTAAGGGTCTAGCAATATAAAATGAATCCCATAAAATTCAGAGAAGAACTTTTATACTGAAGGCTTATAAAAGTCTAGACATGTTGTTTAGTGAAAATGATTTGTGTGGAATTAGAAAATAAGCACTGGGAGCCACACAGGGGTCACCAGGAAAACTTTATCAAAGTTAATCTCATTTTGCTTTGCCTTGAACAGTGATGGGATAAATATCCTTGTAATGCTATTCCTTTCTTGCTCATAATTTCTTTTGAAAAATATTTAGAATTTTGGGTGAAAACATATACAAAATTCAAGGGTTTTGATCTATGTTCCCAAATTATTCTTCAGAAACTTTTCATACATTTTGTATATCCTCAATGGTATATGGCCATTTGTTTTATCTATTCTGATCAAAATTATGTGTTATTTTTAAAGAATATTTACCTCTTGATCACTGAAAAATATATCTTATTTAATTCACATTTTTGATTTGTGATGAAGCTTATTATGTTCACTGGTTATTTGTATCTGTGCAATGGTACATATGTGATTATCTGAAAATTTTCTCAACGTGGAAAAACTGAATGCTTACCTCTCGTGAATTTCAAAGGCTTTGTATATAGTACATGTGTTAACTTTTGCCTTTAGTGTATTTTTCAAATTCATTTTTTCACCTGATTTGATTTTCAATCTTATTTATATTGATTTTTGACATGCAAAATTTAAAGATTTTAACGTAATCAAAAATCAACATTTTTAAAAATATAGTTTCTGGGTTTCATTTCCTGCTTAGAAAGATTTTTCGCACATTGAGATAATGTTAATGTTCACCTATATTTTCCTGGAGTGTGTTTGGCCCATTCTAATGTGGATAATGGTGTGTGTGATTATATTCTTATATAGATGCATGCCTTAGTATTGAGCATAAACAAGCCCATGCTACTGCTTTCCAATTACATGAGGTATTTTTGTTTTGATTTGTTTTGTTTTTTTGACAGAGTCTCTCTCTGTTGCCCAGACTGGAGTGCAGTGGCGCCATCTTGGCTCACTGCAAGCTCCGCCTCCCGGGTTCATGACATTCTCCTGCCTCAGCCTCCCGAGTAGCTGGGACTACAGGCGCCCACCACCATACCCGGCTAATTTTTTTGTATTTTTAGTAGAGACGGGGTTTCACCGTATTAGCCAGGATGGTCTCGATCTCCTGACCTCATGATCCACTCTCCTTGGCCTCCCAAAGTGCTGGGATTACAGGCATGAGCCACTGCGCCCGGCCTACATGAAGTTTTATGCCTATGGATGTATAAAGTTACTTTCAGTCGAGAGATGCATGGTCTTCATATTTCTGTCACCCCCAAATTCATATGTTGAAATCCTAACCCCCTATGTGATGCTATTAGGACAATGGGCCTTTGGGGGGTGATCAGGTCATGAGGGTGGAGCCCTCATAAATGGGATTAGTTATAAAAGAGACCCCAGAGAGATCCCTCATCCCTTCTGCCATGTGAGGACACAGCTAGAAGATAGCTATCTTCAAACCAGGAAGACAGCTCTTACCAGACGCTGAGTCTGCCAGTGATTGATCTTCAACTTCCCAGTCTCCAAAGTAGTGAGAAATAAATTTCTGTTGTTTATATGACCCAGTCTATGGTATTTTGTTATAGCAGACTGAAAAGACAAAGACAACACTTTTTCTAATTTTATGATTCTGCATAGTAACATTATTGCCACCAGCATAAACATTCATAAATTACTAAGGGCATTGGAGGTTAGTTCTGACCGAATTTGGGGTTTTGTAAAAGTTCCTTTCTTTGGGCCATCTCTTCCATGATGAGGGCGTAATAACTTAAAGGCATACAGTGCTTCTGTTACAGATTATGAAAAACAACTTAAAATAATGGGAGTTTTGACAGAAAGGCAAGTGAGTTTTTTGCCGTTGCTCCTGTAGATGAAAGCAGACAAAACTGCCACCAGAATGCTGCTTAGAAAGCTTTTAGTCTCGGAAAGAATTGTTTTCCTCTGTGCTACCATGTCAGTTCTGGTAGTCTTATCTTATTTTGTCTCATGATTTTTTCCCTTTTGATGTTCACCTTACCTCTATTTGCTCTCATGATTATTTTACTTGAATCATAGACACAGGGACTATGGGGAAAATGACAGGTCATTGTATTCAGACCTCTGTACCTAGTGCATGTTATTGCCAGACACTTATATTATTCCCTTTAGAATTATATTTAATCTCTTTCTGAATGTCTTATTGATGTTTTCTCAATGACCTCTTCAGGTGGCTATTCCATTGTTAAATTGCTCTTGCCTTTAGGACACTTTCTCTTATGAGTAATTTAAACATGCCCTTCTTATTTCTTGTAAAACATTCTAAGTCAACCACAAACGATTCTTCACTTTACTGTATATTCTTTCTTTCTTCTCCACTAAAATACCATATGTCATGGGAGGCAAGCTCTCCATTCAACATGTAGGCCATTCAGAAGAAACCTAACAGATTCATGCCATTTCCCACATCTACAAAACGAACATTTAAATGCTCTTTAAAATTCCTCTCAGCACTAATGTTTTGTGATCCTATGATTTCTACATTTGGTTGTAAAATGATTTCTAAGTCTGTCTGTGTTCCAATTTGTTATGCCTGTGAAACTTTAAGTATTGTGTACTTAAATCTATTATTTTTAACTTCCAATAATCAAAAACTATAAATTATATCATGTAGAATTATAAATGCCTAATTTTACTGAGTACTTATTATGTACTAGTTTACTATTGGATATTTATATATTTTAGATTTTTCCTCTAATGATACTTTATTTTGTTAGAGTTAAATATACATACACACGTGTGTATATATACATATGTTATATACAATTAATATATATTTAAATTTATTCTATTGGAAACATTACATTCAACACATTCTTGTTTTATATTTCATTCTCTTAAGTCATCATATCTTTTTTGTTTCTTTTTTATGGAGAATTTCTGAGGACACTTGTCCCATTAAGATACTTTACAGAACTCTTATTATATTTCATATTACACTATTTTCCAATATTGTCCCCTTTATTTATGACTACTAAGAATATCTGTTGACACAGGTTGATGGAAGAGAATAGAGAACCCAGAAATATAGCCATGTATCTAGAGCCAACTGATCTATGACAAAGCTGACAAAAACATACACTAGGGAAAGAACATCTAAAAATGTGCTCTCCCTTTTTTTTTTTTTTTAATCATAGTCAGCTCATTGACTGGCAACATCAGCTATGCCAGTCTTCTTCAGAGTTGGATGCACACAGGGGAACATCTAAAGTGGAGGGAGAAAATAACATCAAGAATGAAACCAAGCTTTTCAGATAGTTAAAACTTGGATTGACATTGGCTTCTGTACTGAGCCATGAGAGAATGAAACAGTCTCTCAGAAGAATAGAAATCCACAGCAAGTAGTTAATCATGACACCTTCACTCCTGCATTTGCTTTCAACATTTTGTGACACATTGCAGCTTTCCTGTGCCTGATTAAGCTGGTCTGGCTTATACACCAATGGACATTTTCCCGAAAAAGGTTTCTTCAACTAAACCATAGTGTAAGACAGAATTTAACTTTGTAACCTCAAACGCTTACCTACAACATCTGTTGTATCTCTAAGTTCAGCGAATCCAGTGTCTTCACTCAGTCTTTCTACCCACACCTTAGTTGAAAGTCTCCTTACTTGTAATCTGGGTGCTTAGTAGATACTGTCCTAAATGGTCCTCCACCTTCAGTTTTACTCCTTTTGCAATCTACTAGCTGCCCTAAGCACATTCTTCATTTGATACACATCATGTGATACACATGCCAGTCCCTCGTTTGACATCATCTTAGTAGGCACAGGTTACTGTAATAAAATACTAGGGACTAGATGACTTATACAACAGAAATTGATTTTCTTACAGTTCTTGTATCTGGAAGTCTGAGATTAGTGTGTCAGCATGGTTGGGTTCTGGCGAGAGCTCTCTTCCTGGCTTTCAGATCCAACTTCTCACTGTCCTCACAGGGCCTTTCCTTGGCACATGCACTTGGAGAGAGAGAGAGAGAGAGAGAGAGAGAGAGAGAGAGAGAGACAGATCTCATCCCCTTCTTATAAAGCCACCAATCCTATCAGATTAGGACTCCATCCTTATGACCTCATTTAATCTTAATTACCTCCTAAAAGCCCTGTCTCTAAATGGTCACACTGGATGGAGGACTCACCCCATGGGACTGAGGGAGCAGGTATAATTCAGCCCATAGCATCATTCATCGGTTCTCTATCTTCCATCTTGTTAGATGCTGGGATCCTGGTCATAGTATCTAAGGCTCTCCATGATCCCATACCAGCCTGTCTCTCCTGATTCAGCTCAAATTGTGCCTGAACCAGTATGTTGTGTTCCAGCCCTACTTAGCAGTTCCCCAGGGTACACCATGTTTTCTCTGGATTCTCTGCCTTGTTTGTCCTCTTATGCCCGTTTTGAATATTTTCTATTCATCCTTGTGAACAGGAAGTAGGCACATTTTCCTCCAAGAATCCTGCACTAATAATAATTTCCTTTTACTCTATTCCTTATCCCTCTACCTTACGTCTGTGTTAGAGGCCCTCCTTCTCTGATCTCTGTGTAGGTTAATATACTACATTATAATAATTTGTTGACTTGCCTGCCCCCCCCCGCCATTAGATTATAAACTCTTTGAGGGCAGTGCCCATGTTTTATTATTCTTACTACTATTTCTATTCTCAGTGGTTAATATTGGATGGCTAGATGTTAAACAAATTCTTCTTACTGAAAGATGTTTTAGTATCACCTGTAAACTATATAAAATGATAAGCATGAATATCAATATGGCTGTTATAAACTACAAAGTCTCTTACTCTTGGTAAGTGTATTGAATAATGTCACTGCATTTTATTGGGCATGGGCATAGAGTGACTGGAAGGCAGACAGTAAGACACTGCTCAACTGTGCAGAAATGATGCCGAGGGCTGCAGGTCGGGGACAGGGCAGGGAGAAGAAACATAAGTGCATCTGTTATCATTGAACAAAGCAAAGTAATGTATTTAGGAAGTTTTACCTAAACCACAGCTGAGTATCAACCACTAGGAGGCCTGGATTCCCCACAGTTGAATTTCTGTCCTTTGGTAGATAAGTACCTAATCACTGCCTTAACACTTACAACTACCAACACTTTCCCCTCTGTGGCCCGTGCAATCCGAGGCTATCCGGGCTTGCTTTGCACTGACCTCCCTGCAGAGTGGGTGTATATTAGTCTGTTCTCATGCTGCTAATAAAGACATACCAGAGACACGGTAATTTATAAAGGAAAGAGGTTTAATTGACTCAGTTCACATGGCTGAAGAGTCCTCAGGAAACTTACAATCATAGCGGAAAGAGAAGCAAACATGTCCTTCTTCACATGATGATAGAGAGGAGAAGAAATCAGAACCCAGCGAAGGGGGAAGACCCTTATAAGACCATCAGATCTCATGAGAACTCACTCACTGTCATGAGAATAGGATGGGGGAAACAGTCCCCATGATTCAATTCTCTGCACCTGGTCCTTCCCACCATACATGGTGATTATGGTAACTATAACTGACAATGAAATTTGGGTGTGGGGATACAATCAAAACATAACACGGTGTAACACTGCTTCTCTGGATTGATTTGAATCCCATCACTCTAGGAAGGCTGCTACAATATTACAGTTACAATGCCTCAACTGAGAGGGTTGAAGAAACCGTAGCAGTTCCATATGCATAGGCTAAAGAATAAAGTACTCTTGCTAGCCCCGGATAGGGCACGTGGACAAGGCCTTCCCTTGCCAAATTTGCTGCTGTGTATGCTTTCTTGATTTTACTCTTAGGTCGGAGGAGGTGGATAGATAGTCCGGTGAAGCCTTAACAATTTTTGCTTTGTTTTGAATTCTCTCTTCCTGGGACTGGAGTTTGGGGAAAAGCCTGAATGAAGCAACCCCCTATAACATACAGACACCTGCTAACACCACTCCCCTGACCCATAGCTAAGAAAGACTGTATTTATCCATAGAATTACCCTGGCTCCTTCTTCTTAAATGATTGTATTATACAAGAACAACTCTTTCAAGGGTAGGTCAAAGGCCATCATTCACTCCCTTCTAGTTCTCTAGATGACAGTGTCATTTTCACTTTCCTCCTACATCAGGTATTTTTTTTTTGACAACTATCAACTTTTCCTAACAAAATATTGAAGCTATTGAGACAAATGTTTAGTTATTAGAAGTTATTTCCACAAAGAATCAGTTTTCTTGTAAGTAGTCAGTCATCTTTAGTGTTGTTAGGAAGATGAATATCAGGGTATGGCCAATGAATTACAAAAATGGTCAAGTTAAGAATAACTCCTTCATAATCATTCGTGAAGTGTTTTCAGAGTTCAATAATTTCCAGAATTTGTACCTAGTAGTGGATAAGGGAAGATAAAACACAGTAGTTGGATAATTCACTTACAAGATGTTTTTCACAGTACCTGCAAAATGTAGCTGTGGGTTCTTTCTTTAGGAAACATATGTTTCTGTTTTTGAAGTGATGACCTGTTTTGTGCTTCTCACATACCAGTAAGACAAAATTCCCTTAGAATCGAAGAAATTTTAAACATGTCAAATAATACATGAAGTTGAGAATTCTCTAAGGCAGAGGAATTCAGGTTTTAAGAGGGTAGAGAAATAAGCAAAATGACCCAGACATAAAACTTACCCTAAGAAAGAAAATAGCTGGGAGTGGAAAACTGATTCTTCAGAGGACAAAGATGGAAAGATAATTGGTTCAGAAGAAACACTTCCACCTGAAGTAGAGAAAAAGCAGAATGATAACCCTCGTGGAACTATGAAGGAAGAGAACCAGTGCTGTCTTCATAATCATGGAGGCTGGGATGGCCCCCGTATTAGAGACTCTATTGTGGACATTAAAAAGGTAGAAGAAAAAGAAGTCATTGTTAACTTGGAAAGGAACTAAAATGTTTTCAGGCCAAAGAAAATTCAATACTCAGATTGAAACTATGAGGGAAAAAAAAGATAATTGAAATACTAGAGTTAAAACAACAAAAAATAAAAACTTTTAGAGAAATTATTGAAAGAATAATATGTATTTCCCCAAATTATTGATTTACATTTCTATTTCTATTAAACCTGTGTATCATTTCAAAATAAGTGAAGTGATAGTCTTTCCCCTTTCTATGTACCAGTCTATAAGTATGTATTGAATACTTACACATATCAAATGTGATGCCTACAGAGACCATTCAATGCTATTTAAAATGGTTAAACAGCTAAGCTCTGGAGCCATTAGAGTTGGAGTGAGAGATGTCCATGTGCTTACATGTATTATACTGGGAATGGAATGGTATTTCTGTAATTCTGTGAACAGTTTATATTTGGACTACATCTGGATTTTTTGTCTTTCTTTCCAAAAGCAAGAAGAATAACTCTCCAGTACAGCAAATTATGGACTGGGAGGAATAAACAGAGATAACAGCATTAAAATAAAAAGGCGATTCTTGGAGAAATTAGATGTCATCAAATGCCATTAAAAGACTATGTACTTAAAGTTGAAGCATGACAGCTTCTACACTAGTTTAATAGCATTATGCAAAGAAACCATCCTAAGATGCCCCCCAAAAACGCTTTGGACAGAGAACATGGATATTTGGAAGAGAATCATTAGAATCTGAAGGTTTCAGGAGAAAAGTACAGATCAGTCTCTCAAGTAACATATTCCCTAGTCCTATCTGTATGGAGACTTGCTTCTCTTTTTCTAATTTTTGATTTTTACAGGTACATAGTAGTATATATATTTATGAGGTACATGAGATGTTTTGATACAGACATGCTATATGTAATCACATCAGGAAAGATAGGGTATTCACCCGCAAGCATTTATTCTTGTTACAAACAATCCAATTAGACTTTTTAAGTTATTTTAAAATGTACAATTAAATGATTATTGACTATAGTCACCCTGTAAAAATACGTATATATAATGCTTCACAAATTTGCATGTCATCCTTTCACACGGCTATGCTAATATTCTCGGAATTGTTCCAATTTTAGTATATATGTTGCCAAAGCAGCGCTGTATAAAGACTTTCTTAGAAAGAATCAATTCCCTGTGAGGACAAATTTAAAGCAAAATAAAATACTGTCATGCCATTCAGGAGATGGTAAGAGTTTCTCTGACCTTCAGAAATCTATTGAACTTGCCTTGAAACTCATGTTAATTTCAGAGCCAATGGATGTCCAAACTCTACAGAGGAGATGATGTTGGTAACCTGCCCATATTCCCTAACCCAAATTTCAGCCTCAAGCACCTGCATATATTTACCTTATTTCTTGGGGTCAGAGGTGCCAAAGAATCTCTTCTGTGAATAGCCCTCAAACAATGACCCACGAGAATTATATATACATACCCCAGTTCCTCAGAAAATACTTCTGAGGAGTGTGTTTTACACGGACTCCCCTTCCCTGACATGATGAAGTCCACATCCACAGTGGTAAATGGCTTAATAATGAATGTCTTTGACTATCTTCTCTTCCTTGTCTCAGTTCCTCCCTGGCCTAGTGGTGGTTTTTTTCTCCTTCCGAATAAACAATTTGCACTATAGGCCGGGTCAGGTGGCGCATGCCTATAATCCCAGCACTCTGGGAGGCCGAGCTGGGTGGATTACCTGAGGTCAGAAGTTCGAGACCATCCTGCCCAACATGGCGAAATCCCAGCTCTACTAAAAATGCAAAACTTAGCTGGGCGTGGTGATGCATGCCTGTAATCTCAGCTACTTGCAAGGCTGAGGCAGGAGAATCACTTGAACCTGGGAGATGGAGGTTGCTGTGAGCCAAGATTGCACCACTGCACTCCAGCCTGGGCAACAGAGCAAGACTCTTACTCAAACAACAACAACAACAGCAACAACAACCAACTTGCACTACAGTTGTTGTCTCAATGTCTGCTTCTGGGAACACATAAACTATGGCACCCTCCCTGAGATTTGTATGTATTCCCTTGGTGATTACATGTTTATAGGCCATGCATCCTCATAAGCTAACTCAGTTCCTCATCAGAGGAACTCAACTGCATCTTCAGATTCAAAAATAAGTATTCACTTCCACAACTTTTATGAATTCTAAACGCTTTATTGAAAATTTGGAGAGGTCAGGCCTGGTGGCTTACACCTGTAATCCCAGCACTTTGGGAGGGCTAGGTGGGAGGAGCACTTGAGCGCAGGAGTTTGAGACCAGCCTGGGCAGCATGGTGGAATCCCATCCTTACAAAAAATTAAAAAAAAATAATTGGCTGGATGTGGTGGCCCACGCCTGTAGTCCCTGCTACTCTACATGCTTAGGTGTGAGGATCACTTGAGTTCAGGAGGTTGAGGTTTCAGTGAGCTGAGATCACTCCAGAAAGAAAATTTGGAAGGCTCTCTGGAAGCAGTCATTTTGTACAATGTGTAGCTACTCTTCTTCTTCCCTTCCTCTTCCTCAGTCTTTCTTTTGCAGGCTACTTGTGGGAATTCTCATTCTTTTTATTTCTAGACAGCAATTTCTTTCTTTCATAGTTTAGGGCCAACCAGCCAGGGTCTGGAAGTACCATATACTACTCCAAAAATTTTGTACTGTTTTCTCAAAGATACCTGTATCCCTTAGAGGAATTCTGGAGTCAACAGTTGAAATAATAACATTTTATACACTTTATTATGGTCAAAACTTCCCTGTATGGTCATCCATTCCTCTTTTTTTTTTTTTTTCCCCTGAGACAGGGTCTTGCTTAGTCACCCAGACTGGAGTACAGTAGTGTGATCATTGCTTACTGCAGTCTCTAACTCAAGAGCTTAAGCAATCTGATTCCTATATTTTAAAACTATTATTAATTATTCTTACAGAATAAGAATAAAACAGTTACTCTCAAGGTTTTGTATACAGTAAACTGAATAGATTCTTTTTTCCCCGTATTCAATCATTCTCAACTCTTCTTTTTGTCATCTTGGTAAACTGAGCTAAATAAATTTTCCTAGTATAGTTATGAATAACTATATGGATATAGTAGAATGGTGGAATGGGTCCACCAAACTTGACCAGAGGTGGAACTAAGTTTTAGCGGGCTCGGAGTTATACAATTTGGTGTGTGCTCTTAGGAAATGAAATATAAGAAAAGGTAGATGAGTCTTGGAAAGTCCAGAACCGAGAAATTCAACTCTAATTAGCTTCACAATAAATCTGCTTTAGTACCTGGCTCTCTGACAAGAATACACCATGTTTTAAAATCATCCCTTCTAAAGCAAGAAGGGATATGTAGAACATTGTAGGAATATAGCAAGTCTTAAAACCACTCCTTCTAAAACAACTAGAATACTGAGTACTTACAGTCTTCCAGGCATTGTTGTAAGCAGTTTGCTAAGATTACTTTATTTAATTTATTTTAATCCAAAATATACAGATGAGGATATTATAGAACAAAGAAGTTAAAAAACTTGATTAAGGCTGCACAAGCTACAGTTTGGACAGTGGTAGTGGCTCTAAAGCCAGCACACATAACCTATACAGGTGTACCTTGTTTTATTGCACTTTGCTTTATTGCACTTTACAGATAATGCTTTTTTGTTGTTGTTGTTAACAAATTGAAGGTTTGTGGAAGCCTTCAGAAATTCTATTGGCACCATTTTTCCAAAATCATGTGTTCACTTCATGTCTCTGTGTCATATTTCAGTAATCCTCACAATATTTCAAAATTTCTAATTACCATTGTATCTATTACGGTGATCCGTGATCAGTGATATTTGATGTTAATACTGTCATTATTTTGGGGCACCAAAAATGGTGCTCATATAAGTTCACAAACTTAATTAAGAAATGTTGTATGTGTTCTGACTGCTCCACCAGCTGGCCATTCTCCAGTCTCTTTCCTTATTCTCAGGCCACCCTATTCCCTGAGACATGACAACATTGAAATCAGGTCAATTAATAACCCTACGAAAGCCTCTAAGAATTCAAGTGAAGGAAGAGTTTCATGTTTTTCACTGTAACTCAAAAGCTAACAATGATTAAGCCTGGGCGCGATGGCTCAGGCCTATAATCTTGGGACTTTGGGAAGCTGAGGCAGGCAGATCCCTTGAGGTCAGGAGTTTGAGACTAGCCTGGCCAACATGGCAAAACCCTTTCTCTACTAAAAAATACAAAAATTAGCCGGATGTGGTAGCTCAAGCCTGCAGTCCCATCTACTTGGGAGGTTGAGGCATGAGAATCACTAGAACCAGGAAGGCAGAGGTTGCCATGAGCCGAGATTAGACCACTGCATTCCAGCCTGGGCAACTGAGTGAGATTTTGTCTCCAAAAATAAAAAATAAAATAATAATTAAGATTAGTGAGGAAGGTATGTAGAAATCTGAGAGAGGCAAAAAGCTAGGCCTCTTGTGCCAAACAGCTGAGTCATTAATGCCAAGAAAAAGTTCTTGAAAAAAACAAAAGTGCTATTCTCTTCTAGTGAACACACAATTAAGAAAACAAACAGCCTTATTGCTGATATAAAGAAAGTTTGAGTGGTCTAGGAAGAAGACTAAACCAGCCACAACATTCCCTTAAGTCAGAGCCTAATCCAGAGAAAGGTCCTAACTCTACAATTCTATGATGGCTAAGAGAGGTAAAGAAGATTCAGAAGAACAATTTGAAGACAGCAGAGGTTTGTTCATGAGGTTTATGGTAGTAAGCCATCTTCATAACATAAAAGTGCAAGGTGAAGCAGCAAATGTGAAGTAGAAGCTACACCAGGTTACCCAGAACATCTAGCTAAGATTATTGATGAAGGGGGCTCTACTAAACAACAGATTTTCAATGTAGACAAAACAGCTTTCTATTGGAAGAAGATGCCATCTAGGACTTTCATAGCTAGAGAGGATAAGTCAGTGTCTGAGCTTCAAAGCTTCAAAAGCCAGGATGACTGTCTTGTTAGGGGCTAATGCAGCTGATGACTTTAAGCTGAAATGAATGCTCATTTATTACTCCAAAACCCTAGAGCCCTTATGATATAGTTAGGCTGTATCCCCATCCAAATCTCATCTTGAATTCCCACACATTGTAGGAGAGACCCAGTGGGAGGTAACTGAATCATGGGGGCAGGTCTTTCCCATGCTGTTCTCGTGATAGTGAATAAGTCTCATGAGAGGTGATGGTTTTAAAAAGCGGAGTTTCCCTGCACAAGTTCTCTTCTCTTGTCTGCTACAACATGAGACATGCCTTTCACCTTCCACCATGATTGTGAGGCCTCCTCAGCCACGTGGAACTGTAAGTCCATTAAACCTCTTTCTTTTATAAATGGCCCAGTCTCAGATATGTCTTTATCAGCAGCATGAGAATAGACTAATACACCTTAGTAAGTATGCTAAATTGACTCTGCCCATGCTCTATAAGTGAAACAAAAAGCCTGGATGACAGCATATCTGTTGTAAGCATGGTTTATTGAATATTTTAAGCCCATTGTTGAGAACTATCACTCAGAAAAAAATTTCTTTCAAATATTACTGCTCCTTGACAATGCACCTAGTCACCCAAGAGCTCTAATGGTGATGTACAGGATTAATGTTGTTTTCATGCCTGCCAACACAACATCTATTCTGTATCCCATGGATCAAGGAGTCATTTTGACTTCTGAGTTTTATTATTTAAGAAATACATTTTGCAAGTCCATAGCTGCCATAGATAGTGATTCCTATGATGGACCTGGGGAAAGTAAGTTAAAAGCCTTCTAAAGTATTCACTGTTCTAGGTAATAATATTTATGATTCATGAGAGATGGTCAGGATGTCAACATTAACAGCAGTTTGGAAGAGTTTGATTCCAACACTACTGGATGAGTTTGAGGGATTCGAGACTTCAATGGGAAAAGTAGCTGCAGATGTGGTGGAAACAGGAACAGAATTGGAATCAGAAGAGGAACACATCTTCAGAGATGTGACCGAATCGCTGCAATCTCATGATAAAACTGATGAATGAAGAGTTGCTTCTTAAGAATGAGCACAAAAAGTGGTTTCCTCAAATGAAATATAATCCTAGTGAAAATGCTATGAACATTGCTGAAATGACAACAAATAATGTGAAATTTTATATAAACTTAGTTGATATAGCAGGGGCAATGTTTAAGAGCATTGACTAATTT
This sequence comes from Macaca mulatta, assembly GCF_049350105.2. Classification (NCBI taxonomy): domain Eukaryota; kingdom Metazoa; phylum Chordata; class Mammalia; order Primates; family Cercopithecidae; genus Macaca; species Macaca mulatta. The sequence continues at coordinate 68,170,798 of NC_133417.1, read as the reverse complement.
TGAAAGATGTTCTAGTGGCAGTACAATGCTATCAAACAACACTGCATGCTACAGAGAATTCTTCCATGAAAGGAAGAGTCCATCGATGTGTTACACTGCATTGTTATCTTATTTTAAGAAATTGCCACAGCTTCCCTAATATTCAGCAACCAATGCCCTGCAGCCATCAATCAAGGCAAGACCTTCTACCAGCAAAAAGACTCCAAGTTGCTGAGGGCTCAGATAACTGACAGCATTTTTTAGCAATAAAGTAACTCTTAATTAAAATATGTAACTTTTTTAGACATAATGTGATTGCATAGTTAATAGACTACAGTATAGTATAAACATAACTTTTATATGCAATGGGGAACTAAAAACTGTGCATGACTTGCTTTGTTGCAATATTTATTTTATTGCAGTGGTCCAGAACTGAACCAACATATCTTCAAGGTATGCTTGGATACACTATACTGCCTCTGAAAACTTTATCTTCTCAGTTCCTAAATAGTTCACTATCTCTAAAAAGGATATAAATCAAATATAAATCCATCATAAATAATAAAGCTCCGCTTTCTACCTTAGTGTTCAACCCATATTACTTTGGAGGTAATCAGATCAGCCATATGCTCACACAGAGGGGCACCAAAGGCCCAGTGATCGCACCAGTTTTTTCTTCTGATTCTCTCCAAAATAAAATTAAAATGCATGTATGTCCCATTAAGCTGAAATCATTTCTATTAGCTCAGGCCAGTTTTTCTGTGCAATGGAGTAATAGTACAATTACTACAGAGAAGTAGGTTCAAATAGAGAGTCTCTGAGGCAATTCAAATCCCTGTGTTAGTGAATTGGCTGAGGGCGGTGAGGTATAAATGCCTACTAGGACTGTAATAAATACCCTGTGGGATATTTTTCCAGTTTACAAATATCCATATCCCATTGTCCTTTGTCTGTTATGCTTGACCATAACCATCTTTCTATTCTAGCTGATTGAACCAAAATAGATTACTTTGCCTAAATTGAGCCAAGCAGATATTTCCAGGGAATTCATAATTGATACTAATCTATTTTTGTTCAGTTGGGAGCAACTGTCAACTTAGAAGTGTAGGATAACTCACTACCATCTACTACATGAGACTCAGAGAAAGCCAATTCACAGAGGAAGAACCTGCCAAAGAAATTTTCTATTCGTGGAGTGTAGCTGTATATTTTCTACTTGGGTATATAGAATATATCTCTATAACATTTATAATGTTTGAGATTTTTCTGTTTATTTATGTCAATCTAGCTTTAGTTCATTTCTGTTCATTGCAACCCGCAGAGTCCTGCTTAATACAGAGATATAACCCAAAATTTACAATTATTTTATTAAAAAAAACTTTTTATTAAGTTTATTCTCATTCAGAATTGCAACTAAAAACTGTTATGACACTTTTAGAATATAATCAACAAGAGCCAGAGTGCTCAGAGTCATCTGTGACTAGGGATATATCTCAGTGCAATGTGGCCAAGACTGGTAATTTCTAAAGGTGATGGTTACTTCAAAGTGTGTAGCATTAAATGTGTCTTTACCACACACTTTCATAATTCCATGTTCTCTTTTTAAAGGCTGTGGTCATCTTATTTTTAGTTTCTTCAAATCAATTAATATATTCCTGTTTTTCCTCTTCATAGAAACTTTTGATAATGAATCCATGCTTTATTAAAGCTTGAGGCTTTTTAAAAGTTCAATTTCACTGTGAAGTCAAGGTCTTAAAATTCCTTATGGGTAAATGCTTTTTGCTTTATTTTCATCTCATTTACTAGATTAGTTATAGTCTTAATATCAAACTTTCATTTGATATTTCGTGTATTTGTGTGTGCATGCATGCCTTTCTGTATGCATGTATAATAGTAACTGTCTAAAATAAATGATGATACTGAAATCAAATGACAGGTGAATATCACCATTATAACTAATTAAAGTAATTTCACTAGTTAATCAGGTGTAATCCATATATGTATACAGTTATTTGGGGGTCGAGGGTAATTTGAGTATTTTCCAAAGTACAGGATGTTTCCTCTACTAATAATGTCTATTTTGGTTGTCTACCTGAGTCTGTTAAATTTTTCTACTCATGAGAAATCTGTAATTTTAGAAAAAGTTGATAAAAATATTGTAAAAGGAAAATGTCACTCATTTTTTAAGCAAATAGTGATATATTTTAGTTACAAAAATTGGAAAATGGGTTTATATTTCCTTTAAATATTATGTCTCATGAGTAGTTTAAAAGTTTTTTATTCTCATCCTTATACCTTCAAAAAAGACAAGAAAATAAAATTACACAAAACAAAACACATATTTGATTCTTCCAGGAAGAGCTAATGGCATTTCCATATCATTACAGTCCACATTGTTATTTCTTAAACAGCAGATATTTAAATTTGGAGATATACTTATTATTAAAAGTCCCATAATGTAATAGAAACAGTAGGAATCCTCAAGCCACATCTCTTTACATCTCTAATACATAAGTAGTGTGTCTCACATGACATTATTAAGATAAAACAGGGAAAATGAAATTTTATGATAACTGATTGCAATTTTCTTGTAGCAAGCTAAGCTGGGAGAACCTTATGTAGAAATTAGAACTACAGTTAAAGCTTAAAGAGGATGCAGGATACAGTAACCAGTACACAGTAAATACCTTAGTTCTGGGGCACGACTTTTTACTGATTTTAATTTTTTTGTGAAACAGATTGTATTAGTCCATTCTCATGCTGCTGTAAGGAAATACCTGAGACTGGATAATTTATAAAGGGAAGAGGTTTAACTGACTCGCAATTCTGAATGGTTGGGGAGGTCTCAGGAAACTTACAATTGTGATGGAAGAGTAAGCAAATACATCCTTCTTCACATGACAGTGGGAGAAAGAAGGTCCAAGCAAAGGAAGAAAAGCCCCTTATAAAAGAATCAGATCTCATGAGAACTCACTCACTATGATGAGAATGGCATGAGGTTAAATGCCCCCATGATTAAATTACCTTCCACTGGGTCCCTCCCACGACACATTGGGACTATGGGGGAACTACAATTCAAGATGAGATTTGGGTGGGGACACAGCCAAACCATATCATAGACCATACATAAAAAGTACATAAAACATATAGGTACAATTTGCTTGTCTTTATTTTGTCACATATACATTCACCCTGGAATAATATGTGTTTACCTTTTATTTTTTAACTTAACAGACATGAAAAGTACTGACTATATCTTTTGATGAATTACTGTTTTTCATTGAACATTATGGCTTTATTTTTAAAAAGATTTATCCATTTGTAAATCCTCATGTCATTCATTTTCACTTCAAATGATAATCTAATTTTTAACACATATTTTTAATCCATTCTACTCTTGGTAAACATCTAGATTGTTTCCAGGTTTAAAAATGTGTTTGTTTTTGGTATGACTATATTGTTGTGAACATTCTTATATTTGTTTGTCTCTCTCTCTCTCATTCGCTCTTTCTGTGTGTGTGTGTATGTATAAAATATGTTGCTCTAAGCTATATATTTAGAATTAAAATTGCTGAGTCAAAGGATATGTGCACATTTGAATTTACTAGCTAATTCATGCCAACTGTTTTACATTTTATGCTATTCAGTAGTTCCAGCCTTATGTGAGAGATTCCCTACTCTAAATAAGTCAACCTTAATATTTACTGAGGTTGTAATTGTTATCAACCTAATGAGTGAGAGGATTATATATATCATATTGTTACGAGTTTAATTTGCCTCTCTCTGATTACTAAGGAGGTTGAATAATTTTTTAATACATTGGCATGCTATTTATCTTTTTAAAAATGTTTGTTTACAACTTTTGCTCAATTTTCCTATGAGTTTATTATTAACTTGGAGGAATTCTTTATATATGACAAATGCTAATTCTGTGTCTCTTGTTTTGCAGTTACTCTCTCGCAGTACTACTTATACTTTGCATTTTTCTTCTTATGGTGTCATTTAATGGATATAAAATATAAGTTTTAGTAAGGTTAATTTTACATTTCCTTTATATTTTGAGCTTTAGTGTTTTATTTAAAAAATACTTTCTAACCAAATAATAGTTTTCTCTGAAATACAAAAATTTTTGTTTTGGTAATGTATGTTTCTAATTCTTCTGTAATTGATTTTTTTTTGTGTAGGTTTAAAGTAGCGTTTTTTTTTTTTTTTTTATGTATCTCTGTGTGGATAACCAATTATAACTATACCAATTATGCGATGGTCTACTTATTCCAACCTATCTGAATATCCTGGTCTCTCATTGCTCAAGTCTCCATGTACTTACAGGGCTCTTTTGGAGCTTACTTCCACTATTGCATTGGCCTACCTATTCATGTATCAATATAACACTGATTTAAACATGTTAACTTTATTCTTTTTTTTTTTTTTTTTTTTTTTTTTTTTTTTTGAGACGGAGTCTTGCTCTGTCGCCCAGGCTGGAGTGCAGTGGCCGGATCTCAGCTCACTGCAAGCTCCGCCTCCCGGGTTCGGGCCATTCTCCTGTCTCAGCCTCCTGAGTAGCTGGGACTACAGGCGCCCGCCACCTCGCCCGGCTAGTTTTTTGTATTTTTTAGTAGAGACGGGGTTTCACCGTGTTAGCCAGGATGGTCTCGATCTCCTGACCTAGTGATCCGCCCGCCTCGGCCTCCCAAAGTGCTGGGATTACAGGCTTGAGCCACCGTGCCCGGCCAACTTTATTCTTAACCTTGATACTTAATAGGAAAGTCCTCTATCTTGTATTTTTTAGTAGTAAATTGGATAGTCTTTCTCTTTAATCTTCTCTATATAATAGAATAAGTTAATTAACCTCCATTAGAAAAAAAAGCCTACAATTTGGTTGAAATTGCCTTCAATCTATAGACCAATTTGGGAAATATTCATATTTTTACAAAATTGATTCTATCTATGTACATGGTGCACTTCTGTGTTTGCTTTAGGTCTTTAATGTCTTTCAATAATATTTTCTAATTTTCTACATAATGTTCTTTCATTTCTTAAGATTTACATATAGTACCTTATTTTTTAAATGCTTTTATAATTTACTTTTAGATTAATAACACTTTCTGAGTCATTCTGTTACATAAATTTGAACTTTCATATATTTGTATATTGAACTTTCTAATATTTTTCACCTAAGAAAATTCTTTCTTAAATTCCAATAGTTTGTCTATAACAGGTCGTGTCTGTTCTTTACAGAAAATCATATCAGTTGAAATTATAGAAGTTTAGTTCCTTCTTTGTTGAGTCACTGAAAATAAGTTAGATTATGCTGAAGTAAATAATGACCTCAAGATAACAGCAACTTGGCCCAGTGTGGTGACTCACGCCTGTAACCCAGCACTTTGGGAGGCCGAGGTGGGTGGATCACTTGAGGTTGGGAGTTTGAGACCAGTCTGACCAACATGGAGAAACACCGTCTCTACTAAAAATACAAAATTATCCAGGGGTGGTGGTGCATGCCTGTAATCCCAGCTATTTGGGAGGCTGAGGCAGGAGAATTGCTTGAACCTAGGAGGCAGAGGTTGCCGTGAACCGAGATGGCACCATTGCACTCCAGCCTGAGCAACAAGAGTGAAATTCTGTCTCAAAATAAATAAATACAATACAATACAATACAATACAATAAAAATAAAAAGAGTGAAAATGTTGATTAACATCCACAAAATGGAAACAAATAAGAAAGCATGAAAAAAAAGAAGATTCTCTCCGTCAAAAACATTTGGATAACAGTTGTTAATTGCTCTTACACTTTTCTTGATCAATTGGGAAGTTATACATTAACATTTTATTAATTTAGGATATTTAATCATGTGTGTTAAATTTAACAAAATCTACAATTAATAAAATCTTCATCATTCTCTCAAATAATGCTAGCATTTAAATGTTTTAAATCTGATCACCTGCTTTTTAATATGCTATTGTTGTATGGGATTTTTATTATTTCTTGATTTTATATCAACACCACAAAGTAGTTACTTTCATTATAGTTTTATAGAGTAAATATGTCTAGTTTAACATTTTCCTTCTCCAACTGCTTTGTTTTTTGTTTTTTTTTTTCTCAGACGTTTCTTCCTGAAGGAAGTACATCCTTGAGAATTTCTTTATTATTATTTTTTTTTTTTTTAGAGACAGGATCTTACTCTGTCACTCAGACTGGAGTACAGTGGTATAATTTTAGATCACAGAAGCCTAGAACTCCTGGGCTCAAGTGGTCCTACAGTCTCAGCCTCCTAAGCACCTGGGACTACAGGTGAGTGCCACAATGCCTGCCTAGTTTTTTTTAAGAAATATTTTTTATAATCGGGGGTCTCAATTTGTTACCCAGGCTAGTCTCTAAATCCTGGCTTCCAGCCATCCTCCTGCCTTAGTCTCCCAAAGGATTTTGTTTCATGAGAGTCTTTTACCTTTGCACAATCAATTTTCCTAATTAAAAAAAAATTCTGTATTTTTTCTTCTTTGAATATTCTTTCTGCTAAATATGTAATTCAATATTTCCAGTTATTTAGCTGATTGACAATATTTGAGCTTCTTTCTCTTTGTTGTTCTTGTTGAAAAACCAGTTGTCTGTGTAATTATTGTTTCTTTTCATCTAGTCTGTCCTGCATCTGGCTACTTTTAGAATCTTTCAATTTAATGATTTTCTCTTTAGCTTTGTCTGAATGTTCTTTTTAGTTATCTCATGATCTTCTTAACACAATAATTACATCTTATTTTTCCAGAAATTCTATTTGATATCTTTCCAAATCTGCCCAATGTCCATTTCATCACAGGAATAACTCTATATTTTGTTTGTAAAAATATGTTAAATATTCTAATTTAATATTCTGTATCTGTTAGTTCACATGCCTTCAGTCTTTGTAAGTATGATTGTGAAATTTTTTTGTTTCTGCTTTCACTCTTTCTTGGTGGCTTCTTACCATATGTTGAAGGAACAGCTTCAGTTATGAAACTGTGTTTTTAAGACTTGAAATCTTATCCGTGGTAATTATTTGAGAACTGGATTTAAAGATGGATTTTCCATAGTAGATTTGTATATGCCTATACTAGGAACCTGGAGAAATAATTAACTGAGGTATATTTTAAACTAAACATTTGCCTTGAGATTTTCAGGGGCCAAATAGGAATTTGAATTCCAGTTCCCAAACCCTGTGAGTATAGAGTTACAATTAGGAAATTTTTTTGGGAAACTGTTCTCCTCCTTAGCTTTTCTCCTAAGTTTACCCAGAAGCAAAGCTAAAAAAGGCAAGTGTTCTTTAAAGTGGTAGGTTGTTTCTTAGGTCACTGACAGAAGGCTTCATACTTCTGGGGGTCCCATCTTTGTGAGGAGATTATCTTACCTCTAACTAGTTCTGGTCCTAGCTTTGCCCTGCTCTGTTTTCTCATAATGGCACCTTTGACCATGACAGGTCAGCAAATGCCTTCAAGGCAAAAAGCTTCAAGGCTTCCTTGCTACTGCGGACTGACTTTCTTGTGATTCCTTGCCTCTGAGGAAATCTCTTATTTTCCCCACTATCTCAGACATTCTTTTTTACCCAAAATTTTTTAGTGTTTTCTATTGGGAAAAGTTTCTTTGCACATTTAGAACTCTCTTTTTTTAGAAATTAAATTCTCTCTACAAAATTTAGGGTATTTGGGTACATCAGAAATTATAATTCTAAACACAAGCATGGCCCCTGGCACTATTACCTTTTGGTTCAAAATTGTGCTTTGGGCACTTATTAGTGGTATAATCTTGAGAAAGTTGCTTAACCACATCTGCTTCAGTTTCTTTATGGGGTTAATATTAATAATTGTGCCTAACTTATGGGGTTGTTAAAGTTATTAAGTGAGTTTAATAGTTAAAATGGTAACATACACATTGAATATCCTCAATGAGTGTTAGTAGTAGTACTGTTCTCAATGATAAAGTTGGGAAAAAACTGAATGTTGTTTCTTGTTAGGTCAGTTTCCATAGGCAGGAATTTTTGAGTTAGGAAAGTCAAACTTTGTGAAATGTGTGCTTGTAGGCTGAGTTATTGATGACAGGATCTTATGAGAGAAAAGCTATATCTTGCCTTTTTTACTGTCTCAAATTGGAGGTTGTACACTTTGACTTTAAACTTGCTTCCCATAAAGGTCAAATCATTGACCTTGACGGCATTAAGTTCACAGTGCAAAGTTTGCCAAAGCTTTTCGATAAAGATCACCTGGATCCTTGAATAAAATGCTTTTTCTCAGTATCCTTCCCTGAAGGTTCTGATTCAAAAGGCCTATGTTGGGTCCTGGGAAACTTATTTTAATAAGTGACACAGGGGAATCTGGGAGCTACAAACATTGTGGCATCAAGTAACAGAATAAATGCAGCATGTATTCTGGTTTCACCTAAGATAAAAATGTCTCAGAGAAGTCACTTGCTTTTCATTGAATTTTATTTAATTATAAAATGGAGATAATTATTATGGACCTTTGTCATAAGCCAGTTAAGATGGGTATGAAACACCTCTGTACATTTTTGAGAAGCAACAACAAAGTCAATTGCAGCCAAATGATTTTCTAAGTTATAGTTTTGGCCCTCCTTTTGGAGTTTGCATTTTAGTTACATCGTGTGAATGTATCCAGCTGAACCAATAACATTTTCTTGAATCCTCTTATACGATAGTACAAGTTCATCTTCCATAGTTTCCCTCACATTGTCTGAAACCTTCTTCTATCACTCCAGAGGTGATTTAAAAATAAACATCATTAGGAACTTTATTTAAAGTGTATTTGCCATAAGAAGACTGAGTTCACAAATAGAGTGCAGTCAGATCAGCTCAAATCTCATATAATATGGGTTGGTTGAATCCAATGTGACTAACAAGGGTTACCTTATTTCGTTTTGTAAGGGCAGCTTTGTGAAAATATAGGTTGATATTACTAGGTTTCTACATTCATAAAGCAGAAATATGTCATGCATATTAGAAAAAGTGTTTTAGCTATTAACATACTAACATAAAGATATACCTTTCTGCTTTCTATCATACATTCCTGATTGTACTTCACCAAGTTCTTATGAGTTGTTTTCACCATGGCTCACTCACTTTATTAAAAATTTTAGGACCATGAGGTACCAGATATCTACATACTAAAATATATATTAATTCAAAAAAGCTCCCAAACCATAAGAAACGTTGCCATTTAGATACTTTCAGCCTGTGTGGGGAATGTTATGCATGTTACATTGAAAAGCTGGATAGGATGATGTGGTTCCTGCTCTTGTACTAATGTGATTTTGCTCACACAACTCCACTCCCCACCGACCTCACTGGAATAAAAAAGTATGAATTACTTTTAATGACAAGATTCTTCTTTCTTCCATATATTGAATCAGTTCTGATTATTGAGTGTAGCCCTATGGTTCATTTGTACCCAACATTGTGAGTTCTGAGGAAGGAGCAATTAGAAGCTAACAATGGGATTTCAGAACATAATGGACAATATGCCAGGTATTTAGTTTCAGGATCTTCATTTCTATTCACATCTCTATGTACTGTGCTATTTTTCCTTAATTTAATTTTAGTGCCATTATTGTATCTTGTTTAATTTTTTTATAGCTGCTATAATTAAGCCTTTATTTGGAAGTCATTTTAAAACCACTGCATCGTTGTCATGGAATTGTTGGTAATATGTGATTACATTATGTTGTCTTTTGCAGGGACACTCTTATAAATGAAGCATTATCCTCAGAGATTTTCTTGGCTGAAAATGTAAGTAATTAAAAATGTAAACAAATATTATCTGTTACATATGCTGTAATAATAAATACTTCAGTATAACACAGGTTACCGTCTCTTTTAGGACACAGTTTAATCTCTCTACAATATGTTTTATAAATGGACAAATAAACAAATAATCACTTAATACCTTATGTACAATGGCATACAGATGCGGAGGGCTTTTATATGCTCTGACTTTGAGTACTGTACATTTCCTAACTGACATTATCAATAATCTTCTAGCATTATTTGTCATTTTAACAAATGCCAGCTAAGGAGAGTAAAAAAATAGAATCAACTATCAAAAATTCCCAAATAATACACAATATAACTGTTAGTCCAGGAAAATGGAAATTTTTTGTCTATAGCTGGTAGGGTGAAAATTAATGCATCCTGTTTGGAAGGCACTTTGGCAATATGTATCAAAGGCCTAAAAATGTGCATAACCTGTTACTCATTAATTTATTTATTAAATATTATCCTAAAAGTCATTGAGATATACACAAAGAAGTGTGTACATATTTATCACTATATTATTTCTAATGTCAAAATACAATAAATAACCTAAGCATATGCCTGCAGGGAATTGGTTAAATAGAATGTGGTAAATCCAAAAAAAGCATACTATATAGCTATTAAAAATAAAAATGTAGGGGAAAGTAAATAATATTATAGTATAAACAGTTTATATTACATGGATAAGTGACAACAAATAGAAATAGGGTAAACAAAGGACACCTTTCTAATGATTATTTAGATATGTGTAAAATAATTGATGATGGGAACATCAGCAAAATAGTGGAATAGGTGATATCAGCCTTCATTCCACCACACAAAAACATGGATGCAAGACATGGATGCCTACGAAGCAGTTCGGGTGTGGGGTACAAAGTGCAGGCAAACAAAGAGACGTAGGTCCTGAATCCAGACATGAGAGCTCTCACAGTGGCTCTCACGTCACTATCAAAAAATGAAAATAGCTTTAGGAGGGCTCAAGAGTCCAATTAAGAACCTGCAGCAATACAATGAAGCAAAAAGCAATGAACAACCACTCAGATATGATTGCTGGGGAAATTGGCATCGTGGAGACATCTAGAGATGGCTCGGAACAAAGTAGCAGAGTGAGAATTCTCAGTATCAGCCACATGGTGGGTGCCACTATTGTGCCCAGTGACTTGCTTTGCAGAGGACTCCAACAGCCTTTGCCGCTAAGGACCTCAACAGCACCTGTGGCAGCTTTGAACTCCCTGCTGAGTGCCCTTAGTGTTCATCAGTGCAGACTCAGTGGTCTGCCCCACAGAAGATATCATCAGCTTTTACCACTGAAGTAATAACAGCCATTACTACTGCAGACCCCCTGGAGAGAGAGACACTACTCTGCCCTTTAGCTCCAGGAAGGAGTTGGAATCACTGTTGCACTGCTCTGAGACAATTCCATGCCCTGCACTCTTTGCATACTCCCCAGACCCTGGAACTGTGACTTTCCATGTGCATCTGTGCCTCAAACACTGAAGCTACTACCACTTTGCGCTAGCATGTGCCCTAGACACTAGAGATATGGTCACTCCGTGTATACCTATGCTCCAGATGCTGGCTTCACAGTTACTCTGCAGCACACACAGGTAAAAGAGCTATCAATGCATCAGGCCATCTGCATTACAGATTCTGGAACTGTGGTTGTTCCACACACACCCCCTTTCTGGACCCCAACTCTGTGGCCACTTCATGACAGTCCATGCCTAGGACAGAAAAGCCACTGCTAGGCCAGGTGCAGTGGCTTATGCCTGTAATCCCAGCACTTTGGGAGGCTGAGGCAGGCAGATCACAAGGTCAAGAGTTCGAGACCAGCCTGGCCAATGTGGCGAAACCCTGTCTCTAATAAAAATACAAGAATTAGCTGGGCGTGGTGGTGGGTGCCTGTAGTCCTAGTTACTCAGGAGGCTGAGACAGGAGAATAGATTGAACACAGGAGGCAGAGGTTGCAGTGAGCTGAGATCATGCCACTGCACTCCAGGCTGGACAACAGAGTGAGACGCCATCTCGAAAAAGAAAAGAAAGAAAAGAAAAGAAGAGAGGAGAGGAGAGGAGAGGAGAGGGGAGGGGAGGGGAGGGGAGGGGAGAGGAGAGGGGAGAGGGGAGAGGGGAGAGGGGAGAGGGGAGAGGGGAGAGGAGAGGAGAGGAGAGGAGAGGAGAGGAGAGGAGAGGAGAGGAGAGGAGAAGAGAAGAGAAGAGAAGAGAAGAGAAGAGAAGAGAAGAGAAGAGAAGAGAAGAGACAAGACAAGATGAGAAGAGAAAAGAAAAGCCACTGCCACTGTGAGAGCTCTCATGTCTGGATTCAGGATCTACGTCTCTTTGTTTGCCTGCACTTTGTACCCCACACCCGAACTGCTTCGTAGGCATCCATGTCTTGCATACTGTTACTAACATTGCAGTGAGGGTGCTGGCATGCTGGGTACTGGCATTACTGCTGCTCTGGACCCTGGAGCTTCAATCCTTCCACATGAGCCTGCCCTTAAGACCCTGGCTCAATGGCCGCTCCACAGTTGTCACATATTAGACACCAGTGACACTGCCAATGTGAGCACATGTGTGGAAGCTACAACTGGTGCCAAGAAGAATCTTCTTGGCCATGACATCTTCCATAAACCAAAAAAAAAAAAGAGAGAGAGAAAGAGATTGGGAGCATCCTAGCAGTCTTTGCCACCAGAGACCCACAAAGTCCTCACTGCTGCTGTAGAAACCCACAGCCTTGGCCACTGAAGATTCCTGATGTCTTTGCCAATATTAACCTCAGGTAATGGAGCTACATAGGGACTATGCTCTTCCCTCACCAGAGTCAGAACCACCACATTACACTGAGCCAGTATTCTCACACCCACTCATACTGAAGCTTTTTTTCCCCACAAAACCAGTCAATAAAGTCTTGAAGACATCTAAGCAAGGCTACAAGAAACAAACAATTAAGAAAACATGACACGACAAAAGGAACACAACATTCCAGTAACAGATTTTTAAAGAAATGGAGATCATAAACTGCCAGAAAAAAAGAATTATTTCAAGGAAGCTCAACAAGCTACAAGAGAACACAAATAGGTAACTTGAAAAAATTAGGTAATTTATGAACAAAAGGACAAAGTCCATAAAGAGATAAAAATAAGAAAGAATAAAACATAAATTCTGGAGCTCAAGAATACAATGAATGAAGTAAAAAATACAATAGAGAGTATCAATAGGAAAATTGTCAAGCAGAAGAAAAAAATAGTAAACACAAATACAGGTCATTTGAAATTATCCAGTGAGGAGAAAAAAATAAGAAGGAAAGGGAGCAGTGTTGAAAGAAGAAGGTGACTAGAAAACAGGGCTAATGTGTAGCTCCCATATGGATGGATAGAATGGCATGTGGAGATTCACCCCATGATCTTCTGCTCTGAGAACCACACCAGAAATGTGCTAGGAAAACCAAAAGAATTCACATATCCTTTTAAAGAAGTGGCATGCCACTGCAAATTCTGTGAAACAGATGAAAAACTGTGAGTTCCCAAAGTGTGAAAGGGGGAAAACCTACCTCTGAACACATCCCCATGGGGAATTTGAAAATCCAGATCATGGGATAGGAATTTCACCTTACCTAGAGATACAATGGGATTAGGGAGTCATAAGAAATATAAAAGTACAAGTAGCAGCGGGAAGTGCCTTGAATGCACTCCCAGTCTCCAGCTCAATCCTTGGGAAGCCATCCTTGACTGTATCTCACAGGGGCCCATGAAGAAGGCAGCAGACAGAACTGGAGAGGGGTCATGGGACAAAGAATGCTCCCAACAGAAATTGGTAGTGGTTTCGACTGGGCACAAATTTTCTTGAGTGGAGTCCGGGGGACAAGTAGGAGCTACTGTGGATACAAGCAAGCAAGCACAAGAGTGCAGGACCTGCCACCAACTGAGTGGGCAGGCTAGGAGGGGCGAGGTCCAAAAGCTTTGATTGCTTTCTCAATGGGGTAGCTCATAGTGGGGCACTGTGGGGGTGAGGCCAGCCTTGCCAACTACACGAAATCTGGGTAAGGCCTCTCACCACCAGTTATCCCCACTTTCCTGGTGAACTATAATACACAGCAGAGGCAGCCAAGATCCCCACTGGAACATAACTTCATTGGCCTGAGAATGACTCCACCATCTCTGGCAGTAGCTGTGGCAAGCCCCACCCAAGGAGAGAGTCTGAGCACAGACCTGCCTAGCTCTGCCCCCATTGGATGATGTTTACCTACTTGCCCTGGTAGCCAAACACAAAACATAGTAACTCCTGGGAGCTTTATGGCCCTGCCCATAACTTGAGAAACCAAAATACTTACCCTGGTCATCTTAGGGCAAGCTTAGATCCCCCTACTACTCCCACAGCTACTGCTCTCTTGAAAATGCCACCTTCTGTCTGGAGGCCAACCAACTTAGGACATTACAGCAACACAGGACAAAATAACCCTGAACTCAGGAAGGAGAATGCAACAGCTAATTCCACTGCCTGCAACATCCTGGCTAACCAGAGGTCCTGAAATTGTACACATGAAAACTTCACTGCTAGATAACCATCATTCAAGAAAGCCAGCACACTAAATATCTACAACCAAAGACTCTCACAGAGTCTACTTCACTTCCCTGCCACCTCTACCAGAGCAGGTGCTGGTACCCACAGCTGGGAGACTTGAAGCTGATCACATCACAGCACTCTCTGCAGACATCACCCAGCACCAGCCCAGTGCCTAATAGCCCCACCAGGTGGTTAGACCCAGAAAAGCAATAACAACTATTGTCCAGCTCTCAGGAAGCCCCATCCCTAAGGGATGGGGAAGAGCAACACATCAAGGATCACCCTGTGGGACAAGAGAATCTGAACAGCAAGCCTTGAGTTTTAGACCTTTCCCCTGAATTAATCTACCCAAATGAGAAAGAATCAGAAAACTATTTCTGGTAGTATGACAAAACAGGGTTCTACAACACCTCCAAATGATCACACCAGCTCCCCAGCAATGGATTCAAACCAAGAAGAAATCTCTGAATTGCCAGATAAAGAATTCAGAAGGTTTACTATTAAGTTATTCAAGGAGATACCAGCGAAGATGAAAATCAACTTAAATATTTTAAAAAATACAAGATATAGATGAAAAATTATCCAGAAAAATAGCTATCATAAGGAAAACATAATCATGACTTTTGAAAGTAAAAAATACACTTGGAGAAATACAAAATGCAGTGGAAAGTTTCAACAATAAACTAGAAAAAGTAGAAGAAAGAACTTCACAACTTGAAGACAAGGTTTTTAAATTAACTCAATCTGACAAGGACAAATAAATATATTTTTTTAAATGAACAAAGCCTCCAAGAAATTTGGCATTATGTTAAATGGCCAAATTTAAGAATAATTGCTCTTCCTGAAGAAGAAAAATCTAAAGGTTTGGAAAATTTATTTGTGTGAATAATTGAGGAAAACTTTCCTGGCTTTGCTAGAGATCTAGATATCCAAATACAAGAGGCTCAAAGAACAACTGAAAAATGCATTGCAAAAAGATAATCACTTAGCCACATAGTCCTCAGGTTATCTAAAGTCAAGACAAAGAAAAGAATCTTAAGACCAGTGAGACAAATGCATCAAACAACCCATAAAGAAAAACCTATCAGATTAACAGCAAACTTCTCAGCAGAAACATCAGAAACCAGAAGGGATTTGGGTCCCATCTTCAACCTCCTTAAACAAAATAAGTGTCATCCAAGGGTTTTATATCCAGGGAAACTAAGCTTCATAAATGGTAGAGAGAGAAATTCTCTTGCAGACAAACAAATGCTGAGAGAATTCACTACTACTAATCCAGCACTACAAGAAATGCTAAAAGAAGTCCTAAATCTTGGAACAAAAGCTCAAAACACACCAAAATAGAACCTCTTTAAAGCATAAATTTCACAGAGTCTATAAAACAATAACAATAGAAAATAATCAAGGTATTAAGGCAACAACTAACATGATGAATAGAACAGTACCTCACATCTCAAAACTAACGTTGAATGTAAATGTCCTAAATGCTTCAGAATAGCAGAATGGATAAAAACCCACCAATCAAGTATCTGCTATCTTCAAAAAACTCACCTAACACATGAGGATTCACATAAACTTAAGCTAAAGGGGTGGAAAAAGATATTTCATACAAATGGAAATCAAAAGCGAGTAGGAGAAGTTATTCTTATATCAGCTAAAACAGACTTTAAAACAACAGTAAGAAAAGACAGAGACATTATATAATGATAAAATAATTAGTCCAACAGGAAAATATCACAATCTTAAATATATATGTACCTAACACTAGAGTACCCAAATTTATAAAACAATTACTAATAGACCTAAAAAATGAGACAGATGGCAACACGATAACATTGGGCAACTTCAATACTTCACTGATAGCACTAGTCAGGTCAACAAGACAGAAAGTCAACAAAGAAACAATGGACTTGGCTGGGCGCAGTGACTCACACCTGTAATCCCAGCACTTTGGGAGGCCAAGGCACGTGGATCATTTGCGGTCAGGAGTTCAAGACCAGCCTGGCCAAGATGGTGAAATCCTGTCTCTACTAAAAATACAAAAAAATGAGATGGGCGTGGTGGCACATGCCTGTAATCCCAGCTACTCGAGAGGCTGAGACACAAGAATCACTTGAACCCAGGAGGCAGAGGTTGTAGTGAGCCGAGATTGCGCCACTGCACGCTCCAGCCTAGGTGACAAAGTGAGATCCCGTTTCCAAAAAAAAAAAAAAAAAAAAACCCACGAGACTGGAGTGATGGCTCATGCCTGTAATCCCAGCACTTTCGGAGGCCAGGGTGGGCAGATAATGAGGTCAAGAGATCAAGACTATCCTGGCCAACATAGTGAAACCCTGTCTCTACTAAAAAAAATACAAAAATTAACTGGGCATAGTGGTGCATGCCTGAAGTCCCAGCTACTTAGGAGGCTGAGGCAGGAGAATTACTTGAACCTGGGAGGCTGAGGTTGCAGTGAGCTGAGAGCACATCACTGCACTCCAGCCTGGCAACAGAGTGAGACTCCATCTCAAAAAAAGAAAACAAAACAAAAAAAAGGACTTAAACATACTCTAGAACAAATGGACTTAACAGACATATACAGAACATTCTACCCAACAACTGCAGAATACACATTACTTTCTTCAGCACATGGAACAAATCTCCAAGTTAGACCATGGGATAGGTCACAAAACAAATCTCAATAAATTTAAGAAAATCAAAATAAATTAATAAATTTAAGAAAATCAAAATAAATCAAGTATCCTCTCAGACCACAGCAGTATAAAATTGTAAATCAACTCCGAAAGGAACCCCTGAAACTATACAAATACATGGAAATTAAATAATCTGTTCTTGAATGATCTTTGGTCGACAATGAGATCAAGATGGAAATTAAAATATTCTTTGAGCTGAATGACAATAGTGGCACAACTTATCAGTACCTCTGAGATACAGCAAAAGTGGTGCTAAGGGGAAAGTTCATAGCAGTAAAAGCCTACATCAAAAAGTCTAAAAGACCACAAATGGACAATCTAAGGTAACACGTCAAGGAACTAGAGAAACAAGAAAAAACCAAATCCAAACCCAACAGAAGAAAAGAAATAACAAAGATCAGAACAGAACTAAATGAAATTGACACAGAATATACAAAAGATACATGAAACAAAGAGGTGGTTTTTTTGAAAGGATAAACAATTTGTTTCATGTATCTTTTGTTTATCCTTTCAAATTGATAGACCATTAGTGAGATTAACCAACAAAAGACCCAAGCAAGCTCAATTAGAAATGAATTGAGAGATATTACAACCAATACCATAGAATTACACCAATACCACAGAAATAAAAAAGATCATTCAAGGGTATAAACTAGGAAATCTAGAGGAGATGGATAAATTCCTGGAAATATATGACTCTCCCAGATTAAGGAAGAAGTAGAAACTCTGAACAGACTAATAACAAGTAGCAAGACTGAAACAGTAATTTAAACATTGCCAAAAAAGAAGTTTACAGCCAGATGGATTCACAGCTGAATTAGATCAGACATTCAAAGAAGAATTGGTACCAATCTTACTGAAATTATTCCAAAAGAAGGAATCCTCCCTCAATCATTCTATGAAGCCAGTATCACCCTAATTTCCAAACCAGGAAAGAATGTAACAAAAAAAGAAAACTATAGGCCAATATCCCTGATGAGCATAGATACAAAAAATTCTCAACAAAATACTGGCTAACCAAATCTGACAGCATATCAAAAAGATAACATGCCATAATCATGCCAAGGATGTGGGGTTTGTTTAACATACGCAAGTCAATAAATGTGATACATCACATAAACAGAATTAAAAACAAAAGCAATATGATCATCTCAATAGATTCAGAAAAAGCATTTGACAAACCCAGCATCTTTTTATTATTAAAACACTCAGCAAAATCGGCATAGAATGGACATACCTCAAGGTCATAAAAGCCATCTAAGACAAACCCACAGCCAACATTATACTGAATGGGGAAAAGTTGAAAGCATTTCCCCTGAGAACTGGAACAAGACAAGGATGCCCACACTTTCACCACTTCTATTCAACATAGCACTGGGCATCCTAGCCAGAGCAATCAGACAAGAGAAAGAAAGAAAGGGCATCCAAATTAGTAAAGAGGAATACAAACTGTTGCTGTTTGCAAATGATATGATTGTATACCTAGAAAATCCTAAAGACTCATCCAAAAAGCTCCTAGATCTGATAAATAAATTCAGCTAAGTTTCAGGAAACAAAGTCAATGTACACAAATCAGTTGCACTGCGATACACCAACAATGACCAAGCTAATAATCAAATCAAGAACTGAATCCCTTTTCAACAGGTGCATAAAATACAATCCCATCCCATCCCATCCCATCCCATCCCATCCCATCCCATCCCATCCCATCCCATACAATACTTAGGAATATACCCAACCAAGAAGGTGAAAAATCTCTAAAGGAAAACTACAAAACACTACTGAAAGAAATAATAGGTGACATAAACAAATGGAAACACATCCCAAGGTCATGGATTGGTAGAACCAATATTGTGAAAATAACCACACTTCCAAAAGCAATTTACAGATTCAATACAATTTCCAAGAAAGTACCACCATCATTCTTCACAGAACTAGAAAAAACAACCCTAAAATTCATATGGAACCAAAAAAGACCCTGCACAGCCAACGCAAGGCTAAGCAAAAAGAACATACCTGGAGGCGTCGTATTACCTGACTTCAAACTATATTATAAAGCTATAGTTACCAAAAAAGCATGATATTGGTATTAAAAAAAATAGGCATGTAGACCAATGAAAGAGAACAGAGAACCCAGAAACAAAGTGAAATACTTACAGTCACCTGATCTTTGATCAAGCAAACAAACAAACAAACAAAAATGCAGTGAAGGAAAGGATACCCTATTCAACAAATGGTGCTGGGATAACCAGCAAGTCACATGTCAAAGAATGAAACTGGATTCTCATCTCTCACCTTATACAAAAATCAATTCAAGATGGATCAAAGACTTAAATCTAAGAACTGAAATCATAAAATTTTTAGAAGATAAGATTGGTAAAACTCCTCTAGACATTGGCTTAGGCAAAGCGTTTATGACCAATATCATAAGGAGTCCTTCTGAAACACAGGTGTCATTTTAGGTGGAGAGGAAAACCAGTAGTTTTGCTTGAAATAACAAGGCAGTGCTGCCTCATCTCTTGTAAGATTATTGTCATAGGAAGCTTGACAAAACACAAAATATAAGTAAGATTCAGTCTTATAAAATAATTCATAAATATCCAGCTTTGAATAGAAAGCTTCTCATATAAATCATCAAGATGTTAACTTGAGTAAGAAAAGGTGTTGTCTTAATGGACACTGAGATGACACAGACATTAGAATGACTTGATAATGAATTTTTAGCAGCTAACAAAAGAATTCCAACTACCAAGTATGAACATGCTTGTAAAAATAAAAAGTAGGAAATCTCATCAAAGATATAAAAGTCTTTGAGAAAAGAAATAGAAGAGGAAAGAAAGACTAAATGAATATCTTGGAACTAAAAAATATAGTAACTGAGATAGAAACTCAATGAATGAGCTCAACATCAGAATAAGAAAAAGAGAAGGATCAGTGAGCTTAAGTATAGAACAATAAAAAATCACTCAATCCAAACAACAGAGAAAATAGATGGAAAAAATGAATAAGATCTTTAAAAAAGGTGGGACAACAACAAAAGATCTAACATTTGTGTCATCACAGTCTCAGAGACAGGAGAAAAAGAGTGTGGCCAAAAAAGCATTCAAAGAAACAATAGCTAAAAAATCCCCCAAATTTCCAGGAAGTATATTCCTACAGTTTCAAGAGCTGAGCAAACCACAAACAGGGTAACTTCAATGAAATCTATACCAAGACATCTCCATGTCAAATTTCTGAAAAAAAAAAAAAAA
Organism: Macaca mulatta; assembly: GCF_049350105.2. Taxonomy (NCBI): domain Eukaryota; kingdom Metazoa; phylum Chordata; class Mammalia; order Primates; family Cercopithecidae; genus Macaca; species Macaca mulatta. The sequence continues at coordinate 68,150,521 of NC_133417.1, read as the reverse complement.
AAAAAGAAGAAGAAAATGTTGACATTAGTCAGAGAGAAATCATGCCATTTCTACAGGAAAGAAACAAGTAAAATGACAACAGGTTTTTTTTGTTGTTGTTGTTTTTTAACAACAAACCATGACAACCAGAGGAAGTTAGCACAATAGTTTTCAAATGCTAAAAGGAAAAAAAAATCCTGTGAAATTATCATTCAGGAATGAAGATATCAAACAGTTTCAGGTTCTAAGACAAACTATCCTAAATGAAGGGCTAAAGAGAATTCTCTAAACAGAAAGGAAATGGTAAAAGGATACACTGTCAACATCAGGAAGAAAGAAGAAAACAATAGACAGAACAAAAATATGCATAAATATGACAGATTATTTTACTCTTCTTAAATGTTCTAAATTCTGTTAGATGATATAAGCAAAATTTATAAAACCATCTAATGTAATTACATTAAGTGTAAATTGTGAAAATAATTGAGACCCTATCTAAAATAGTATCCTTTCCAATATAATGGTATAAATAGCTTAAAAGTAAAAATAAAAAAAGACATATCATGTAAAGATTAATCCAAAGAAAATAGAAATAGCTATATTACTATAAGATATAGATTTCAGAACAATGCAGATTATCTGGGACAGATAAATATTTGATAATGACAAAGGGTCAATTTATTAAGAAAACAAAGTTTTCTAGGTGCACAAGACAGTGTGGTGATTCCTCAAGGATATAGAACCAGAAATATCATTTGACCCAGCAATCCCATTAATGGGTACATACCCAAAGGATTATAAATCATTCTACTATAAAGACACATGCACATATGTTTATTGCAGCACTATTTACAATAGCAAAGACTTGGAACCAAGCCAAATGCCCATCGTAATAGACTGGATAAAGTAAATGTGGCACATATACACCATGGAATACTATTCAGCCATAAAAAAGAATGAGATTATGCCCTTTGCAGAGACATGGATAAAGCTGGAAGCCATCATTATCAGCAAACTAACACAGGAATAGAAAACTAAACACCACATGTTCTCACTCATAAATGGGAGTTGAACAATGAAAACTTCATGGACGCAGGGTAGGGAGCATCACACACTGGGGCCTGTCGGGGTTAGGGTGTAAAGGGAGGGAGAGCATTAGGACAAACACCTAATGCATGCGGAGCTTAAAATCCAGAAGATGGGTTGATAGGTGCAGCAAACTACCATGCACATATATACTATGTGTCTATATATGAACTTGCATGTTCAGCACATGTATCCCAGAACTTAAAGTAAAATTAAAAAGAAAACAAATGTTAAAATAAAAAACAAACATAGTATTCCTAAATGTGAATGCACCAAACAACAGAAGAGTATGTGTGAAGCAAAGAGATAAAACTGAAAGGGGAAATAGCTACATTCACAATAATAGCTCAAGATTTCAGCATTCTTCTCTTAACAAATAATAGAAAAATGAGAGACAAAAATCAGTAATGGTATAGAATTCAATAATACCATCAAGCAATAGGATCTAATTGCCATTTATAGAAAATGCCCATTTAAAATAGCAGAATATACATTCTTTTCAAGTATCTGTAGAACAGGTACAAAATATACAATATCCTCATATATAAACCTAAATGATAAATAAATAAATAAACCTCAACAATGATAACTATTGAAATTATACAGAATTTTTTGACCAAAGTGGTAGAAAACAACAGAAGGCTAAAATGCAATTTAGTTCAGTGGAGTATGGCACCCATTTAAACATTTGATGCTGGAGCAACTGAAACTCCATGGCAAAAATCTCCCAATTTTTTTTCTAAGCTTTATAGCTTTCACAACAGTTAGCCCCAAATATCTCACAGGCTCTCAGATTTAAAACTATAAAACCTTTAGGAAAATAAAGCAGAAAATCTTTAGTACCTAGGGCAAGGTAATGAATTCTTAGCCTTGACATCAAAACTACTACTATTCATAAAAAAAAAAAAAAAAAAAAAAAAAAAAAAAAATAGATCGATGAGTTGGATTTCATCAAAATTAAAAGCGTGTTTTCTGAAAGATTCTGTTAACAGGTTTAGAAGACAACTGCAGACTGGAAGAAAATATTCACAAAGCATTTTGGATAACAGTTTGGCAATTTCTTGTTTTATTTTATTTTATTTATTTATTTATTTATTTTTGAGACGGATTCTCACTTTCTCGTCCAGGCTGGAGTGCAGTGGCGCGATCTCGGCTCACTGCAAGCTCCGCCTCCGGGATTCACGCCATTCTCCTGGGCAATCTCTTTAAACATGCAATTACTGAACTGAAAAATGCTGTCTTAGCGTTTTCTTTAGAAAAATAAAAACCTGTGTTTATACAAGCACCTGTATATGAATGTTCTTACCTGTCATATTCTTGTAAGTCCCAAACAGAAAACAACCCATATGTCTTTCAAAGAGTGAATGATGAAACAAACTGAGATATATGTCTACCATGGAATACTACTCAGATAAAAAGGAATGAACTACAAGAATATGGATGGATTTTGGGAATGTATGCTGAGTGAAAAAGGCAATTACAAAAGATTGAATAGTTTATTATTCCATTCATGTAACACTTTGAAAAGTTAAAATTTCAGAAATAGAGAATAGAGTATCAGTTGCCAAGGGTTAGGGCATAATGGGAAGAAGGAGGAGATTGAGTGTGATTATAAAAGGGTAACTCAAGGGATTAAACTCTTCTGCGTCTTGACCGTGATGCATGATATACAAACTTACATGTGTTGAAATTGTATAGAACTGAACATCTACACATGCAAACACACACATAATTAAAAACAACTAAAATTTGGGAAATCTGAGTAAGATAAGTGGATTGTATCAATGCCAATATTCTCTTTGCCATACTGTAATTTAGTTTTGTAAGATGTTACCATTGGTGGAATTACACAAAGGGTACAAGAAACCTCTTTGTATTATTTTTTCCAATTGCATGTGAACTTAAAGTTACCTCAAAATAAAAGTCCAAATATATATACATACATATCCAAATCAAGTGGGGTTTATTCCATGATGCAAAGCTGGTCAATATTAAACATCTATTCAAAGTAATTCCCCATATTAACAGACTAAAAAAATAATAACGCATGATCAAATAAACTGAGGGAGAAAAGCATTTAACAAACCATCAGCTATGTATATAAAATCTTTCAAAAAACTAGTAATAGATAGGAACTTTATAAAATGATAAATGGCATCTAAAAACCACAAAGCTACCATTATTCTGAATGGTAAAAGACAAAATGTTTTCCTTCTACAAGTATAAACAAATCCAGGATGTCCATTTTTTCACCACTTCTATTTAACGTTGTACTGGAGGTTCTAGCTAGTGCAATGAGATGAGAAAAAAATGAAAGAAATTAAAACATATAAAGTTTACAGGAAACAGTAAAACTGGCTTTATTTGCAGATATAGTCTCCTATGCAGAAAATCCTAAGGAATCCACACAAATTTGTTGCTCTCTCTATATATGTATATATTCTTTTTTTTTTTTTTTTTTTTTGAGACGGAGTCTCACTCTGTCACCCAGGTTTATATAAAACCTCTAGAAAAAAAAATATATATATAATTAGGAAAACATTTCCATTCATAATACCATCATAAAGAACAACATATTTAGAAATAAAATTAATGAAAGAAAATTCGAGACTTATATACTAGAAACTATAAAACATTGCTGAGAAATATTAAAGGAGATTGGTATAACTGGAGAGATTTCCCTTGTTCAATGATTGAGTCTCAATACTGTGAAGATGACAATTCTCTCCCAATTGATCTCAACAATTTTTGTAATTCCTATTACATGCCAGCAAACTCTTTTGATAGAAATCGTCAAGCTGATCCTCAAATTTGTATGAAAAATCAAAGTGCTAGTGTAGTTAAAATTTTTTTAAAAATTGAGATCTCTATCACCCACGATGGGGTGTAGTGGTATTATTTATTTATTTATTTGTTTATTTATTTTTGAGACAGAGTCTCACTCTGTCATCCAGGCTGGGGTGTAGTGGTGCAATCTCTGCTCACCGCAAGCTCCGCCTCCCGGGTTCACACCATTCTCCTGCCTCAGTCTCCCGAGTAGCTGGGACTACAGGTGCCCACCACCACGCCCGGATAATTTTTGTTTTTTGTATTTTTAGTAGAGACGGGGTTTCACCATGTTAGCCAGGATGGTCTCGATCTCCTGACTTCGTGATCTGCCCGCCTCGGCCTCCCAAAGTGCTGGGATTGCAGGCGTGAGCCACTGTGCCTGGCCAATGGTATGATTTATTATAACTCACTGCAGACTCAAACTCCTGAGCTGAAGTGATCCTCCCACCTCAGACTCTTGAGTAGCTGGGACTCAGGTGTGTGCCACCATGGCTGGCTAACTTTTAAAATATTTTTTGTAAAATAGAGTCTTGATTTGTTGCCCAGGCTGGTCTTGAACTCCTGGCCTCAAATGATCCTCTTGCCTCGGCCTCTCAAAGTTCTGGAGTTACAGGTGTAAACCACCATTCCCTGACTCAAAATAACTTTTAAAAAGAAGAAAGTTAGAAAACAACAATACCTGGTTTAAAAACTTATTAAAACCATATAAGACAGTGTAGTACTGGCACAAGGAAAGGAAGATAGAATTTAGAGTCTACAAATAAAGATAACTCAATAAAGATGACAAAAAGTCAATGGGAAAAGGATAGCCTTTTAAAAAAAGTAGTTCTGGGACAATTGGATATCCACATGTATTAATTAATCAACTTAAAAAAAATTTGACTCCTTCTTACACCACCACAATTAATTAAAAATAGACTTCAGACCTAAATATAAGAGTGAAAACTATAAAACCTCTAAATACACATAGAAAAAAATATAGAACACCCTCATAATTTTGGGTTATGCATCCTTAGATATGACACAAAGCATGATCCATAATAAAAGAACATAATGATGTATTGAAACCACCAAAGTTAAAAACTGTATTTCAAAAAACATGATTAAGAAAATAAAAAGACAAGCCACAGACTGGGAGATAATTTGGCAAGTCATGTGCCTGATAAAGTAATGGTATCTAGCATATGTAAAGAACTCTTACAACTCAATTAAAGGAAGACCTACAACACAATTTTTAAAAAGGCAAAATATATTAATAGAAATTACACTGAAGAAAACATGTGAATAGCATACATTACATCAAAATATGCTCAACATCTTTAGTCATAAGAAAAACGCAAAGTAAAACCACAATGAGAGATTATGACACATCCACTCAGATGGCAGTAATCCAACAGACACACAATATCAAGTGGTGGCAAAGATTTGAAGAAACTGGAATTCTCACATATCGCTGCTAGGAATGTAAAATGTCCCAGGCACTTCAGAAAACCTTTTGGCAGTTTTTTAGAAAGTAAACATTAACTTAGCATATGAACCAGAAATACATTTCCTAGGAATCTATCCAAGAGAAATGAAAATGTACTCTCACACAAAGATATGTACACAAGTGTTCATGACAACATTATTCTTTATTACTAAAGTATAGAAACAATCCAAATGTCCACTAACTAATAAATGGATAAAATGTGGTATATATGTACAATGCAACCTTATTTAGCAATTAAAAGGAATGAGCTACTGACACATGACCATCAAAACCATTATGCTCAGTAAAAAAAAAGCCAGATGCAAAAGACTGCATATTATATGATCCCAGTTATTTAAAATGTCTAGAAAAGGTATATTTAGAGAGACCAAAAGCACATCATTGGTTGCCTGGGACTTGGGCATGAGAGTATGGATTAACTGCAAAGGGAGCACAAGGGAACTTTTTGAGTGGTAGAAATGTTCTAAAACTGGATTTTGGTGATGTTTGTACATCTTCATAAATAATATACCGACATCATTAAATTGTACATTTATATAGGTGACTATTATAGTATGTAAATTACTTATCTCAATAAATCCATTAAAAATGAACACTGATACTATTACCTATGGCACTTATTTAAACAAATGTATACTACACAGGTTTTGCAATAATGTCATTTAGTTCACCATCATTTCATTGTAACGTTGATGAGAAAAAAGACTGATTCCCTGCGGGCCACAGTCTGTGTGGAGTTTCAGCTTCTCCCCATGTCTGTTTGTGTCTTTTCTTGGGACGCAAACATTTATTCCTTGATTCAGCTCACTACCACTATTACTATCGTCACTCACTGATTCACCATAAATTGGGTAATTGTCTTAATTGTTTTTATTAATCTCTCTTAAATGTATGTGTAGCTCACATTTATTTCAGTGTTCAATCTTGGCAGCGTTTTGGGTCTTTAGAAGTTCGGTGATGTTTTTGTGACCAGAAATATGCTGTAGGAACTGAATTCCCGTTTCTATCAATTAGGCTATGGTAAAACTGGTTTCATTATAATCGTTTTGCCTAAAGTAGCAGTTTCCAAGAACCTATCGAAGACATTAAGTGAGGTCTTACCATATACTAGGGAAAAAACCTAAGTCCTTCATTCTACAAGTTTATGATCCAGAATTTTGATGACTACACATTTACTTTGTTTTGTTTTCCATTTGTATGATTCTCATTGTTTATATCATCACTTTCACCTGAACAGATTCACTTGATAAATGAATATGTGCTGTAAAAGAAATTTGAAAACTTAAATTTTTATGTTCTTTCATCAGCTTATGTTTTTGTACAACTCATTGATTCTATCATTTTTTAGAAACATGGTTTACATTCTAGTTTTTCCTGATGCTTCTATAGTTCTTTGAGCAGGTGGACATGCAGATACGTAGCTAACTTTATTAGGAAACATTTGTTTAATGTCTACCTGTGCATATTTATATTAAATATTCAATTTATTAATTTTGGTTTTTTACATCCTTGTAGGGTAAAACTTGCTATAACAGTATTTTCTCATGCTATAATTCTATATTCTAAAAGCATAAATTAGTGGAGGCCTCAGTAATGTTGCAGTACTAGCAGATGCAGAGTGAGAGAATGACAATAAGCTAGAGGAAGCACTGAACCCAAAAAACTTTGCTCCTGAGGATGACTAGAATTAAATCCTGTTTTCTGGTCTTTAATATCCAGCTCTATTTTACTAATTTTACTCATTTTCTCTTTACTCATTATCTTACTCATTTTCTCTTTAGGTTAATACACACGCTTTTAATTTTAGTATCAGATCATCACATAAAAGCCCTTTTCATGCATCTTACCTGCACCTAATGGCATGCAGAACTGGTAAAACATATGTGGTCTTTAACCTCTAAAAGCATGTAGTTTAAGACAAGTAGCGCATATATGAAAGGCATCTGAACAATTAAATACATATTATTCTAATATCAAATTTTAGTTCTTAAATTATGGTTTAAATATGTACTTTTCATTAATACTTCATGAAACTATTAGTGGGCATTCACACAAACATTAAGTCACTTTGTTTCACATTAATTTTTATTCATTTTTATAGCTCCATATAAGGGTTTCTCAGTGAGTGAGGTATGAAGAAATGTAAGGGATGGCACAAAGATTTTAGATAGATAGTTTAAAAATTAGACATTTTTTGGTTGCTGTTACTTTGATTTGTTTTGAAGATGTGTCTTGTTTTCGGAGGGTTTTTTTCTAGTCTTAGAGAAAAGGGCCAGCCAGTTTTAACAGCCCTGCCAAATTCCCAGTTGTCTCCAGTAATGTTGGAAGTCTTGGTTCTTTGTTGAATGTGTGGGAGTTCACTGGGCAAGCAGCGAATCGCGTAGGGAGAGAGAAGGAAAAGAAAGCCTAGTGGGACGGAGGAACGAGTACTTATTCTGTAATCATCTTCTCCGCTACAGAAAAAATTGGCAAATGCTGTCATGAATTAAATCCCTCATATGAAGGCAAAATATCTTCAAGTAAAGCCCAATGGAAGTAAAGAATTTTGATGAAAGGAATGTATGTTAAACATACAGATAGTGCTAGCTCCAGTTCTCCGGTGGTGAAACCAACTGATGCTTTTAAAGAGTTATAGGAATCTCAGTGGGGACCCATGATTGCTGTTCCAAAGCATAAAAAACAAGAGAAGGGTATTATTGATCAAGAAAAAAATAAATTAACTTTACATGAAGGGGAATGGAGAAATGCACCAGTAGAATGCAGTAAGATATTTATATTGTGTTTATTGAATACCATAAATGCTTAATAAAAGTGTCTCATATTTGTATGCCACTTCTTGATAAAGGTTGAAAGTTTGATAAAAAACAATGACCTATTTTTTTTACATCAACAGGAAGAATATCTGGAGTAGGTATGCTTTTAGTCCTTATTAATTCAAAATTGCACACTTTTTTTTTTTTTTTTAGGCTCAGACCACATATCAGACGTTAGCCCTCCTATACTCTTATTTCCTTTTTCCCCTTCCTCTTTGCTCTGTGGATGATAAGCTATTGATGAAATCAATAGCTGTGTAGAAGAAGAAGATATAACATTCCCAGAGACACTGGAGACAGGAAATAGAAGCAACAATTCATTTTTCTGTCTCAGTTTAGATTGTATTTATACCACCTGCTATGCCTGTGGGAATGGAATCTATAGCAGCGTCTTTAGATACAAACTTTCTCTTAGTGACTTTCCTTTTCTTATTCAGTGTGATGGGATTTTTTTTTTTTCTAAGAGTGGTAGCCTATGGCACTTGGCTAAGAGATGAGACTTCAATGAGATATAGGAAACAAAGAGTGACAAATTAAAATGACAAGGCTGTCTTATAAGATTGTGATCTAGTGAAATGAAGTATTTCTGGCCCAGTCAATGTAGACAGCATTATGCTATGTGGTAATAGATTGCAAGACCTGGGCAGCCTGTATATGTCTTTCAGATAACTGAGTTTGTCACTATCAACACTCTTTCAAATTGTGTCTTTCCTAGCTTTTGAGAATATGAGTTTAGACAAAGGTTTTCATATATATCAAGTATTTAGGAATAATTTATTTTTTGCTTAAAAATGTGTTTATCAAAGAGAAATTTTAATAATATATTAGTCATTGGCATAATATTAATCCAAGAAGAAGCCTTAAATTAGGTAACTAATCACCCTAAAAGTGATGGTGAACTTTGGCACTGTGTCTTATTGAATGTCTTCTTATATCTGCTTCCTCATAACTCTAAGAGGTGGTTGACCACACACTCTGCTGAGCTTCAGTCCTGCCTGATAGATATCTCCAGCTGGTGTTAACACCATCATTCCAAATTCAATATACCTTAAATAAAATACATAAAATATTTCTTTAAAAATTAGTGGAAATGCATTTGCACATTATCATGCAGAAGTTTAAATTGAGTTTAATCTCAATTTAGCTGCCTAGCTCTAAATGGGGAAGAGAAAGAAAGTAGATTTAAGCACACTCTAATAGGAGAAAATTTGGAATCATCTCTCATATGTCCTTCTTTTTCATCCCCTGCATATGACTTGGTAAGTCACCTAGTCTTATACAAGTAATTGTTTTTCTGCAATGTTTCTTATAGTTTTCCCCTTTATAGTCCTACTTCTTCCCTCCTGATCCAAACTGTAATTTATTTCAGAAGTAAGAAAGAGAATCCATTTGAGTCCTCTAATGGTGTTATAAAAATACTTTGGAACACTGAGAATGCATAAGAGGAATTTTTTTCCTTTTATTAAAGTTCCCCCTGATAATTGTGGCCAATTATATTAGTACATAGAAAAACCAGCCAACCATAATGTTATATCTGTTGTATATCTTAGAAATATTCTAAGATTTATTGACACTTTGAGCCAAGAGAAAGTGATACTCATAAAGTAATGGATATCTCTAGTTGTGGCTGGCCATGTTTATCTCCCTCTCAAGGATTATACATGTATCCTTGGGCTGGTTGCAAATATTTACTTGTTTCCTAGTTTATTGATGCAATCACTGTGAAAACTGAGAACAGGGTGCTGCTTTCAGAGCTATGTGACAGTTGTAGTAATGTCAAGAATATTATTATATTCGTGTCTTTACTTAAATGTCATGTTCATTTTCCCCAGTAAGACTATGCACTTTTTTTTTCATATACAGTATGAGGAGTATTTCAGATGATTTCTTTTCTCCAAAATAAATACTAAAAGTTTAGAGAGTAACAAACTTGAATAAATTAATGTTGTCCAAATGAATTGTTGCAGAAGTCTAAGACTTCCTAAAATTCAGGAATCTTAGGGTGTCTCTTTTATACCCATCTCTAGGAGTGAGTTTGTAGCAACACTGGATACAAATGGGTTTGAGCAAGGCAGTGTTTTGAAATTCAGAAAAAAGGAAAAGTCAAGGTAGAGTTATCATTCTTGGTAACAAATGAGTTCCTTAGGCTGAATAAGGGAAGTTTCTATACATGTTTCCATAATAGAAGGAAATAGCAATTACTCCTGAAAGTCCCCATCTTTACCCCATTGTCTTATTTTTCAAAAATATATGTTGTTTTAATCAGTTCCCATTTTTTGATGTTTCCAATGTATTCAGTAGAAGAAAATAAAAGGTAAATCATGAAATGTCAAAAAGAAATTTTAAACACTCATATAAAATACAAAATCCAAATGTGGATTACTTTTCAGAGCCAGGCAGATTAGAATAGTTACATGTAATCTATCTTTGATAACATTAATATTTTTAAATTATATATTGTCCAATTTTTTTTACTAGTACCAATGGGGGAAAAGATGAATTACTCTGACATCAAAGATAATACTATATGAATGAGCTCAATTACGGTTATAGTAGGCTCAATTAGATTTAAGATGAATAAACAATTTTAATAAATTGAATTAATTAGATTGGGCTTAAGTGTGCAAGTAGTCCATTTTCTAAAATAATGTACAATAACTTCTTCAAGAAATGATGGTGTATAATTGCCTGAAGTCAGAGGATAAAACAGAGAAAAAGCTGAAAATCCATTATGTTTGTGTTAACAGTCTAACTAAACTAATTAACTGCTATCTGAATTTTCACACCTCTATTTCATGATCTTTCTTGCCCCACACCTCCCAGCTTCAAAAGCAGCAAACAAAAAAAGCATTTGAAAGAGAACAGTACTCAATATACTGCAAAAAAAATCCCATTTTGAAAGTCATCTACTCTCATTTTATCCACCTTTATGTGTTCACATTACTTGACAACTTTTCATACATACTCTATAAACTTATGTAGTAATCATTTATGTGCACACAGATAAAATAATATTTTCTATACAGCTATCAACTTACCCTGTCTGTGTTATGTGCATAACTTTTTTAAAACTTAGTACGAGAGAATGCTCAGATATTCTTGAAAAGCTTGGAAAATCTGCAAATTCGAACTTTTAAGAAAAATTTCACATCGAATACCAATACTCAGTCCTCCACGTTTGTTACAAAACATTGTAAATGTGTAAAATGATTTCAATTTCGATACACTAATCTCTCAATTATAGCTAGAATTAACTTTCACACAGTTTCACTGAGTTCCTCTTTTTTATACTTGATTTTTAAAGAAAAAGACATATGAAAATAAACAAGTTTTGTATGTAAAAAGTTACGTTTATTTAAATAGGAAAGTGACCAATAGCCAACAAAAATCAAAGCCAAAATTATTACATTGAACCATATAAAATAGCTAATATTTAACTATTTCTGTCTTACACAAATGGTTATTTAATATGACTTAAGTCTATTTTATTCTGGTTTAAGTAAGAATTCCTCATTTCCTCTGTATTCCAGTTAATGGAGGCAGTATAATATAATGAAAGTACTCCCAAAAGCCTCACAATTTTTATTACCATTTTAATAAGTCAAGATGCCAACTGTACCTTTGAAAACTTGAAGAGTATTCTATAATATATCTTGATTTCCAAACAACACTGTCTTCTATGTCACTATAAACTTTAGTTTATTGAAAGTACAATTATTCCCACAGTATATTTTAGTTTCTCTTCTAGAAGATATGTTGATATTGTTCAACAATTAGTTTTAGAAAGATATGTCTAATCGTGATTTGCATTGTATAATGTAATTTAAATTTCATTTGTAAGAAGAGAGAATATCCAAATTTTATATTTCAATAAATATATTTGCATTAAAATTAATACAATATAGCATGTAAAATATAATAAAATCATGATGTTTTTCATGGTTCATCTGTAATTTCTGAAGCACTTTAGAGTTGATGAAACAATCTAGCCATGAACAATTTTTATATTATTATTACTAAAAATTGTTCTATGTTGATGACTTTTCATCCATGATCCATGAAAAAAACTGATTCTGAAAATATGTAACTAACCTAAACTGAAAACACATAATGAATTTAAACAAATTAGATACTCACAAACCACAAATAGTGTTAAACCCCAAGAGATGATCTGCTATTAGTCAGTGTTATATACATGAACTGAAATCTGAGAATGATCTTGTATTGCTATCCCTCTTTCATGCTCTCCAGTGTAAGGATTGTCTGGCTAATTTCTCAAGTTGAGGTTTGATCAAGAAGTGGCATTAAAGTTCAGCAGGACACATTTCCTGTATATATCCATGGCTGATTGCTCAACTGGTGAGAATACATAGCTAGTAAACCCAAGGTCAAGAGTTCACTACTGTGTGGACCAATTTGCTTTGTTGTATGCAATGGTTATGGATCACACCCCTCATCACAGGTAACTTTCTTGCACATATATGTTAGCTGTCACAAGGGAGATCCATGTAATGGTGTTTGGAAGGATCAAAGCAAACTCATATATGCACAACTGAGAAAATTACCCACAGTAAGTACTCACTGGAGACCCAGTCCACATCTTCTTCACTCTGAATTCCTGCTGTTCCTTTTCCACAGACTCTTGCCACTTTCCTCCATCCTTCAGAGCAGGACAGTGATGGAACTCTTCAAGTTGGTGGAAAAACTACTCACTAATCACATTCTCCCACTCTGTCACTGTTGGGAACAGGCCCACCAAAATCTGGCCATAAACTGTCTCCACAGCTGGTCATAAACAAAATCTCTGCAGCACTGTGACATGTTCATGATGGCCATAACGCCCATGCTGGAAGATTATGGGTTTACGGGAATGAGGTCAAGGAACACCTGGCCCACCCAGGGTGGAAAAACCGCTTAAAGGCGTTCTAAAACCACAAACAATAGCATGAGCGATCTGTGCCTTAAGGACATGTTCCTGCTTCAGATAACTAGCCCAACCCATCCCTTTATTTCCGCCCATCCCTTCGTTTCCCATAAGGGATACTTTTAGTTAATCTAATATCTATAGAAACAATGCTAATGACTGGCTTGCTGTTAATAAATACGTGGGTAAATCTCTGTTCCCGGCTGTCAGCTCTGAAGGATGTAAGAGCCCCTGATTTCCCACTTCACACCACTATATTTCTGTGTGTGTGACTTTCATTCCTCTAGTGCCACTGGGTCAGGGTCTCCCCCACCCAGCTGGTCTTTGCCTGTCACAGTAATGAAAGGGTGAATGTAAAACTCACAATAAAGGTTACGAATGTTGTTCTTCCAGCCTTTATGTATGGATTCTGAGTTTTAATTAATGTCCTTAAGAATACAAAATTTCTCAAATCAAGAGTCATAAACTCCACAAACCCAGGAAATTCTCATACATTATGAAGGAAATTATAGGGGTAAAAAAATCAAACTGTTCTTTCTAATCACTTATAAGATGATTTTATAAAACCGTGCCAGCCATCACCATTTAGATATAATCTCAGGGAATATAATTTAGAGATGTTTGTTTCAAAATATAAACATGAAAGTAACCAATGATATGAATGAGTGTGGTGGTGTACACGTGTAGTCACAGCTACTGAGGGGGCTGAGGCAGAAGAATTGCTGGAGCTTGGGAGGCGGAAGTTGCAGTGAGCTGAGATCATATCACTGCACTCCAGCCTGGGCGACAGAAATGAAACTCTGTCTCAAAAAAAACAAAAAAACAAAAAAAAAGTAGTTAGTGGTTAGTGCTGGAATGGAAGCCTCCTAATAAAAAGACGTAGAATAGCTCCAGACCCAAATAATAGTTTATAAATAAATCAGAGCAAAATTTGCAAATAAAATTTTGAAGGTCCAAATATAAGATTATTAAGATAGTATTACTTAGGTATATTAATCTACAAATTTTCATGTAAATGTTAAAAGTGATGTCACTACCAAATAGGGTAACATCCTTGTGGTAATGAAGTACAGAAGGATTTCTTACAAACATCTCCAAAAATACAAAACAGGATCATATTTTACACTTAATAAAGAACTTGCAAAATAAAAACAGTAAGATAGGAAACAAACTAGAAAAATGGGCAGATAGAAAATTGCTATTAGTAAGGAGAAGAATGCAAATTAAAATAGCAATACTTCAGCTGGGCATGGTGTTTCCTGCTTGTAACCTAGCACTTTGGGAGGCTGAGGCGAGAGTACCACTTGAGCCTAGGAGTTTGAGTCTAGACTAGCAACGTGACAAAACCCTTTCTCTATAAAAAATATAAAAATGAGCCCCTTGTGGTGGTGTGCACCTGTATTCCGAGCTACTTGGGAGGCTGAAGTGAGAGGATTGCTTCAGTCCCGGAGTTCAAAGCTGCAGTGAGCCATGATGGAACCACTATACAGAGGCTCCAGAAAGAAAAAAAAAAAAAAAAAAAAAAAAGAGAAGAAGAAGAAAGTGATTCTCTACCTGTAGTAATATGCTACTACACATGAAATGCATTGTGCAAATTTCTCTACCATGGGACCTCACAATTCTACCCTTGCTTGTGTCCTCCAGACAAACTCTTGCTTGCTTAGGTTCATAGGGGGTTATATACAAGGGTGCATTACTGTGTGCTTAGCGGGGAGGGCAGAAGCAATCTAAGAATCCATCAGTAAGGAGACAGGTAAGTAAATGTGTATATGCCCACAATGAAATACAATGCAGCAATCAGAAACAATTAACTAGAAGTAACTAGAGGGAGAAAAAGCTTTAAAACTTAGGGCTGAGGGAAAAAACAAACACACAAAACCTAGAAAATTTAAAAAAAAAGACTATAGTATAACAGGCATCACATAAATGTAATATCTTGATGTATTCAAAACAATCTTTTTAAGGATTCTTACATATCTATTTACCTTTATATTTAGAGTGCATGCCTATTGGGAAGAGGAAAAGAAAAAGAAAAATGTAGACAATGAAGAACAAAACAAATAAGGCCGGGCGCGGTGGCTCAAGCCTGTAATCCCAGCACTTTGGGAGGCCGAGACGGGCGGATCACGAGGTCAGGAGATCGAGACCATCCTGGCTGACACGGTGAAACCCCATCTCTACTAAAAAATACAAAAAACTAGCCGGGCGAGGTGGCGGGCGCCTGTAGTCCCAGCTACTTGGGAGGCTGAGGCAGGAGAATGGCGTGAACCCGGGAGGCGGAGCTTGCAGTGAGCTGAGATCCGGCCACTGCACTCCAGCCTGGGTGGCAGAGCGAGACTCCGTCTCAAATAAAAAAAAAAAAAAAAAAAAAAAAAAAAAAGAACAAAACAAATAGATTTAACAGAGATGGAAGACGATAATGTGTCATAAACTGAGAAATTTAACTTTTTCCTTTACATCTGAGGTTATCAAAGAGAAAGAAAATGGAAGAGGAAAAAAAAGGTAAAAGTTATAGAAGAAGAAGAGAGGTAGGAGCAAATATGTTAATCCTGTGCTGAGTAAATTGTTAAGGATATCATTTTAGGTAAATGTTTAACTCAAAGTAAAAGTGAAGTCAACTTTCTCAGAACATCCACTGACACCACTGTGTTGAGGGGATGGGAATGGTAAGAGTTTCCGTTGTGCTTTCAGCAAACATGCTGCTCGTTCTCATTCATCACATGCTCCCTATGCACATCCTGGCAATGAAAGTCTCTGATTCTATTAATTCAGAATTGTTTTTCTGATAAAAGTATTTGTGTGATGACATGCCCATGTGACTTTGAATACATTTGATGAACTATTAGAATCTTAAAAGAGTACTTTGGGTATATTGAGTGTGATTAGAAAGTGCTACTGATTGCCCTACAGCTAAACTCTTTATTAATTTGTACCATGCAATTTCTTGTTTGAAATTCATAAGCATTTAGAAAATTAATTCTTCACAGAGAGAGAATAATTCAGGTGGTGAACTCAGTGGAAGAAAGGCCTTTGGGGTATTTACTTTGGACACATTATCCCAGCAGACCTGAACGAAGAGCACTCTGAACCATTTGCTGCAAAAATTCTTTCAGCAAGTCAAGTTCAGACATTGGCCTTCATAAGCTTATGGTGAATGAATAAATCTTGCATTTACATAGGTCTTTGCATTTCAGAGTCCTAAAGTGCTTTGCATCATACACCTGATTTAAGTGGGAAGAAGTATGAAATCTCAGAGGCTAGGGGCAAAGCAACCTTGATCTATTAACGACCAAAAACAGAAAAAAAGGAAGAAAGAAGAGAAAAAAAAAAAAAAACCACCAGTTCTTCCTCAGTGGTAGAAATCAGTGTTGACAGGATAATCTTTCACAGAGAAGCCAACTGTGATATCATAAGCATAAGATTATAGGCAAATTTTCTGCCAGCCAGTTATGTGAAAACTTCAAGCTGAATTCTGTTCTTGGTGATTTCAACTCAATTCTCACAGGGGTACTGTGGCAGAAATATCAAAGTGCAAAATTGACTTCAGAGCATACAGATATGAAATAAGATCTGGTTTCCATAGAAAAGGCAGTGGAATGATTAAACTCATATGCAATAACTATTTAATGGTTCCGTATTTTTTCACATAACTCAAAGTAACAAAAATAAATTCACAGGGCATCTCAAAATCAGTATATATCCAGCTGAAACCATAGTTCAAAGGTATTAATCTCTAAGATTTTTTCAAAGCGGTAAGAACAGATATACCTTGGAACTCAGTCTTGACTAGTATAATGTGATTTTATACTATATGTATTTACATGTATAGCTACACACTTATACTTTTAGAATAC
This sequence comes from Macaca mulatta, assembly GCF_049350105.2. NCBI lineage: Eukaryota > Metazoa > Chordata > Mammalia > Primates > Cercopithecidae > Macaca > Macaca mulatta. The sequence goes on along the minus strand of NC_133417.1, from coordinate 68,133,547 downwards.
AACACAATAACACTAATGCACAGACTTCATACACACACACACACACATACACGCATACCATGGGTGGCTTCCTGTGAAGTAAAAGCGTAAATGTGGTGACTCTTGAATTAAACACACGTGCCTTTATTTTCGCAAAAACAGAATATTCAGTTGACTAAAGAACATTAACAGTATCTATGAGGTAAAATAAAGTTCTCAGTAAAGTTTTGCTTATTATATTACCATTGTTCATGCTGACGAAAATTCTTGGAAAAGCTAGTGGATGATACCTTAAAACATTCTTTTCTAGTCTGTGGTTTCTCCTTTCTCTGTAAACATGTTTTAATATTGAGACTAAGCTAGTCATGGAGAGACTGACTTTTTAAGTTGATGATGACATTGCTCATGAGACTGTTGGCAAATCAAAACTCTCTCCTGAGCCAAGGAAAGTGACAAAGTATATCTGTTTGCTTTTTGTTGGTGATGTTTTAAGAAACATAATTGGTTCTTAACAACAACAATTTCTAATGAGAATCTATATTGGGAAATGTGTGACAATGCAAGTAGAAACTAATAATTTGAACTAAGTTAGGCAGTTGATTGACATTAGCTGGGATGTATAACATTCCAGGTATGTCTGTGTGAGTGTTGACTATTTACTTATTAATAGTTTTATTAGGTTTTTTTTTTTTTTTTTTTTTTTTTTGAGGCAGAGTTTCACTCTTCTTGCCCAGGCTGGAGTGCAATGGTGAGGTCTTAGCTCACTGCGACCTCTGCCTCCAGGGTTCAAGTGATTCTCCTGCCTCAGCCTCCCAAGCAGTTGGGATTACAGGCACCTGCCACCACACCTGGCTAATTTTTGTATTTTTAGTAAAGATGGGGTTTCACCATGTTGGCCAGGCTGGTCTTGAACTCCTGACCTCAGGTCATCCTCCTGCCTTGGCCTCATAAAATGCTGAGATTACAGGCGTGAGCCACCATGCCTGGCCAGTTTTTATTAGTTTCTTAACTGCAAATAACTCTCCCAGTCTTTTTTTTTTTTTTTTTTTTTAAACATAGGTTCTTGCTGTGTCACGTGGGCTGGGGTGCCATCATAGTTCACTGTAACCTCTACCTCCTAGGTTTCAGTGATCCTCCCGCCTCAGCCTCCTGAATGCTGGAACTGCAGGTGCATGCTACTATGCCTGGCTACCTACCAGTCTTTAGCAAAGTTTACATCTATTAATATTTGTACATAGCATGAATGGTGTTGATTCATTTTTGATAATGAGATGATAGTCAAATATGGCAAGCTTACCCTCCCTGCCAATTTTATGTCTAACACTTGATTTTCTAATACTTTCTTACTACTTACTTTAAAATAAAATAATATGGTCTACTACTAATATGGTCTACGATTTTCCTAAATAGGAGTCCTGGGAAAAGTGTAAGTTTTAGAAATAAGTAGGTTAGAGAACTGTTGCACATCTGTCGCCAATTCCAGACAGATATCTACAACCTTTCAGCCATAGACACTGCTCTATGTTGCCAGTTTTTGTAAACATCTTTAAGTAGCAAAGTGAGTGAGAGGGGTGGGGAGTAGTGATATTGTAACATCCAGATTAACAGCACACAGCATTTTTTCTTTAATTTTTAGTTTTTCAAAAAATGCATGAATTATTAATTTTCTTAGCCCATATAGAACAAAAGAAATCATTTATATGTCTATTACTACCTATTATCTGGGACTACATTAAGGAGGTGCTGGTCAGCCTGGCTTCATTTGTCCTCCAGATGCCGCAGTGATGTGAGACCAGGCCAATTGGGGTTAAAGCAGGCAGGGAACTGATACAGCTGGGGATCATTAAGAGTGATCAAGGGCCAGCAAGGAGAAAAAGTCAGCTGAAAACAAGGCTGAGAGCTCTTCCAGGCAGAGCAGCAGAGTAATGTGCATTCAGGAAACAGCCTAACCCCATCCAGTGAACTTTGTTGATTTAATTAGATTTTGTTTAAAATTCCAGAGTAGGAAAGGCTTGGTCAGCTTTGATGCAAAAATTGGCAGGGGAAAACAATTGCTAATTTTTAAAAGTAACATTGTTGGAGCATTTAAGAAATGTTAAAAATCTTCCTCTTGATGATAAAATATTATCATTTCTTGACCAACTGATATTGTGTATTTTAGAGTAGGAGTCTGCTCATTTAAGCACTTTAATTTATAGGATTCCTCCTGTATCTGTCTTGATTTTCCTCTCTCTCACTGTACTTCCTAGATGACATTTTGAATAAATTATTTGCATGAAAATCCTTCAGTCTATTTCATGAGACTAAATCAAGACACTTGAATCCCAGTAATTAAATTTGATTCTTACCTCATAGGGATATTTGGGGATCACATTTGATAATACATGCAAAAATGGTTTGTTAATAGTAAAGTGATACAAGTGGAAGTTATTCAATTTCCTCCACTAAAACTATACATTTAAGACCCCAAACTGATCTTTGTACCTAATACACATGGCAGGTGTATGAGAATAGAGGAGGAGTTTAATACATGTCTGTAGGAAAAATGAAAGAACAAGCTAGCACTCTTGACACTTACTTGGCTACCTGAACTGTTTGGAGAATAAAAGGGCATTTGTTGTCCTCATGGTCACATATCTACAGAAGATGCTGCTACTGAGTTGTAGCTTCCTCTGTGTTTCTATGAGAGTAGGGATATAACACAAAACTGGGGGAAAGGAAGGCATCTAAAGGGGAAGATAATGTTAGGTAAAACTAGATCCTCATCTATACTGACCCTTGCCTATAAAAATGTTGCCCTGAGGACAACACAAACACATAAACAAATTCTGAATTTCTAGAGGCCAAATTATTCTCCAAGGATATCTTAAAACCAAGAAATCTGATGAAGAAAGACACAAACTCAATTCATTTTCGTTGGTTTTCCATGAAGGCCTGAAACTGTCCTCTCTTCTAGAATTTTGGCTGTTTAGGAATAGCTTACACCATTGTTTTCAAAGTGGAGTCTGCAGACCACAAGCATTATCATCACCTGGGAACTTATTAGAAGTGCAAATTCTTGAACCCCACCCCAGACCTACTGAATTAAAAGCTCTGAACTTAGGGCCTCAGTAATGTATGGTTTAACAAGCCTCCCAGGTGATTCTGATACAAATTAAAGTTTTAGAATTACTGACCCATAGTGATCTCTTTGAGTTAATTGACGAAGCCCTGGGTTTAATGAGAGAGTCCTAGAACCAGTCTAGTCTCTTGAAATCCTGTTGGACCGAATCTGTGTTCTTAGAGTATCTAATGTTGGGGATCTGAGTCACATTATCCAACATATCAGGTCCCAAAGCAATAGAAGGAAGCATTCAGGATTTCATTGAATAGGACATTGGGAAATCAGGTCATGTATAACTTGGCGAGAATAAGGAAAAGCAGTAGTCTGTGTACATTTCCCAAGGAGAACAAAGTTCAGTTAGCCGTGGGAAAGGATGTTCTCTCCTAAATGACCCTGGTAGAGTTAACAGTCAGGAAATGATACCTTCCTAGTGCTGTATGAACAGCAAAAGAATAGCCTTGCTAATGTACAGCTTCTTTCCCCCAACCTATCTCAATGATATCCAAACGTATCATTTTCTTGGAAATGAAGAATATCACATATTATTATTGACGTTAGTTATTTTGCTTGGTAAATGTCTGGGTATGACCTCTGTTTATGTTGTCTGCTAACATTCTTTAACACTTGCTCTTAGGTAAGTAACTCTATTATATTTGAAAAGTATATGAAAGTTGGTTATATGGCCGTTTGTGTTTACTATTGTGTTTTAATGCTTGTTAATATGTTTAAACTTAGTATTCTATGGCCAGTTTGGTGCTTGTACAACTGTGGTATTAAAGTTGGGACTGTATTAACATCTGAGATCTTCACATTAAGCTAAATGTGGAAAAATGAAGAAAATATGAAAACAAAAGTTAGAAATAAACAGAGAATTTGAAAGCATACTTTATGAAGAAAGGTGAAGGGAGTTCAGATTGAATGATTTAGAGAAGGGAAGACTGAAATGTAGCCTACCACTTTCCTTCAAGTTTATGGAGAATAGTCATTAGCAGTTCATCTTGTTCAAGGAAAAGAAAATAAAGAATGAGCTGAAATTTCAATATGTAGGATATAGGTTAACTAGAGTGACCTTCTTGGAATTAGGTTTACAATGGAATGTCTCATAATTAATGGAATAAGATTTCTTCCACAGAAAACTGGGCAGTGATTTGAAGAGAAGGCTTCCCAGGCATTTTCATTCCTAGTTCAGGTAGGGGTGTGTTACTGTGGATGACCACTCTTAGAAAGTCTACAAATGGCAAGGTATTATGGGAAGTGACCAGTTCTATCTCATAAACTATTCAACTCCAATTATTCATGAAAGTTAAAAGGCATTTACAGTCTTTCACTTAGGAGGAGGTTTTGAATCAATGGCCTACCATTCAACCAAATTTTATTTTTTTCTAAATTTGATTACTATAACAGCCATCATTATCAAACATTAATGCTTGAATATTCTCCTTTTGAAATTGTTCCATTTTCAAAATTGATTACTAAATTTTGTAAAACTGTTGTTGAAATTCAAAGAAATTGACTAGGATCCAACTAGCTCCTTATCAAAAGGTGTGTTCTTATAACGTGAAGATTGGCAATGTCATGTCGAAAGAAGAATCAACAAATACCCACTGGCATTCGAATCCAAAGAACTTTTAAGCTCAATAGGAAATCTGAAATGTGTTTGTACTTATTTTTTACACATTTTTGTGTTTAAGCTTATTTTTCATATAACACAGGCATTGAGGATTTTAATAAATGCATCACAAACTTGCTTCAGTAAGAAAAATGTTTGGTATTCATTGTATTTTTAAGTGAAAAAAAACCTATCAATGCTTGATAATCTTCAGCAGCTCTAGGGTAGCTGAAACTTCATTCACATTTGTCGATGTAGCTGGGAGGTAGATAGGTATATGCATATTTCAAAATTTTAAATAGTTATTAAAAACTGAATCCCTCAAGAAGAGTAATTCCAGGATATAATTGACATAGATAAAATCTTTAGACTTGATAAATGATGGTACACTGGAGAAATCTTGGTTTGGGATTACTTTAATAAATCCTTGATTTTTAAGTGGAGAACAGTCTTGTGTTATGTAACCATTCAGAAAAGTATAAAAACCAAAACTATAGTGCTTCATCCTTAGAAATAATTGAATTTCAAATTGATGGACTTATATTCTGTAGTTGTAAGAGTTAACATGGAGGAAGTATTGTATGCCAATTTAGATAATAATGATTTGAATGTGTTCACGATGATCATTGCATTATTTTATTATTTGCACATCTGTTAAATAACATTTACAACATAACTATATAAATCCATTAAATAGATAAATGTTTTGATTATCTTTTATTGTTTATTTTTCATCTTCAGGGATTCACTACATTGACTATACCTTTCAAACCATAATCTACAGCTTAATTAAGCCTTGCAGTTATAAATTTTGAGCCAACATATTATGAGAGAAGTTATTGCTTTTGGGGGTACAATATTACTAATGAATGTTTTTCTCTGAAACACCACTGCTGGCATAAAATTCTAAGTCTATCCAAAAGAAACTGGCTTTGATTTCACTATTTAGGAACGTAAGTCAACTTTTTATGTACTGTAAGCTTCTTAGAAATAAAATTCAAACCCATTGATGACTGAGTAAATTTCACAGCTTGTAGAAAAGACACATACCATTGTAATGTGTGAAATTTTAATCAAAAATGTTATGAAGGAGAAAGGTAAACTGACTGCTATAATTAATGTGTTCTGACACAGAGAGGTAGCTGGCACGTTTGTGGACTCTGCTGTGCTATATTAACTGTTCCATTGCTTAAGGACTGTCAGAGTTTGAGGAGTTGCCTATATTATGGTTTCCACGCTGGACACATTTTCCTGGCGCATCAGCTTTGTCGTGATTTGAAATGTAAAGTCATTTATTCCATGGCTTTTCTATTAATATTTAGTTAGGTGTCATGGGTGCCTGGTGATGGATATGTTATCTTCCTTTTAAAAGCAGCTTCATTTAAAATTGAACTTTATAAGCATTGCTTTTAAAATAAACTACTTGAGGTTTGTTTTTCTGCTATTTAAATACAATCTAGTGTCTTAAATGTGAGTAAAACTAATGGAGGTAATGAAAAAACTGGGAAGTGGCATTCGAATAATAAAATATTTTCATATAATGCCACATATATTTCATAATTAATACTTGCTTGGTCTCACAAAGTAAACCAAATATTTCTCCACATATGAAATAAGCTCTGATTTTAAAAAGGACAATTGTTATATACTTATTATACAACAGTAACATCAAATTCATGAATATTTGTAAAATGCTCTTAAAATATTCTCCAAAAGAGCTTTCATGTCAGACACTGGCTTAGATAGCAGCTCTCTATTTCAAAGAGATTCTTCTGAAAATTATAGTAGATTTGGTTCCTGGCTCTGCTGTGTCAATATCCTTGCAGAGATCCACTGCAGACTCTCTCAGAGCACTGCCAGTGTGGTTGTGCAGTAGACAAAAGACATACCTGAAAGGGGAAGACAGATCTGCCACTTAAATTAAATAGGAAATGAATTGGCCAGCAAGTTGGCATGTCTGCTGAGACAAATCATGGACAACATGTCTCTCAACAACAAAACTTATTTGTTTTCTCTTGCCAACAGATTCATCACTGCCCAGGCAAAACAGGCAAAATACATTAGTGTCATGGTAAACTGATAAAGAGAAGTGCCTCAATCTAGCATCCTCAATGGCGAAAGTCTTAGGGCAGTATTGATCTGTGTTATATAAATCTTGTTTTCTGTCTGCAGAAGTGAATCAGGAATGACCTGTAAGGTTAACAAACATTGTAATGTCTTTCAGCTGGGGCAGATGCCTGTGAGCTCCACACATTGTGTTTGGTCAAGTTCCATCTTGTCATTTTACCGCCAAGAAGCTTAACTAATTGCTGGCAATCATAAGAGTGTTTGACGGAAGGAGAGAATTCCTACAATTTTACCCCCTCTTTCCATCCCCTCTTTTTTTTTTTTCTTAAGTCTTAACAAGCACTCAAAGCCAAGTAGCGGAAAACAATCAACACTGAATTAGTCAGCAGGAGTCTTCACTTAGTTGAAAGTTTATGTAATTGGCATGTCATGTTCTTACATTGCCAAGAACAGACCTGATTAAGCTGATGCACTTTGTTTCAGTAAAGTTTGACAAAAAAACCTCCTCATCCTTTTGAGTTGCATGTCAGGGTATGTGCTTAACATGATTTTCTTCCCCTCATAAGGAACCAATGGCTAAACGTGTATTCTATGAACTGATAAAATCAAAATTCTTAAAAAACATAGGCCTGATAAAGTTTGTGTTTTGGAGGGGAGGGGAGAGAATATTGGTGGTAAAAGACAATCATCAAGGAAACAAAAATTAGTAGAAAAAGTACAATCAGCCATAAAATCTGCTTTATTTTATAAACAGAACACTCATTAAAGAAAGCCAAAGTCAGTGCTATTTTATAAGTAGTGGTTCATTTGACCACGTGTTTTCGCTACATGCAGTGTTTTAAGTTATTCCTTATGAAAACATTGTCCCTGCAGTCTTAACAATATTTTTTACAGTGGAAGTGCTTTTTTTTAGAGATTAATCAGCCATTGAATTTGGTCTGCTAAGTTTTTAACAATGCTTTATTTGGTCGTGTATGATGGATTTTGCCCTTATTTGGAAATTCAGTCTTTACGGTGAAAAAACAAATGCCTAGCATTAGAAGAGCTACCATAAAGCTTATGGGGTTTTATTTCTATTTGTTCACACTAGTGTTCCCTTGTCATAAGCCAAAATTAAATGATAGATTTGAACTTGGGTTAGATTATTAAAGCTAAAAGAGAGCAGTTGCTGAGGGAATAGTCCACGCATCTATTACGTCATAGTTGACAGTATAAAGGCAAGATTCAGGAAACTAATGGAATTTCTTTTTCTTCTCCCCTTTTGTCATAGAAAGGTCAAGCTAGTTTTCAACATTTTTATGTATGTCATTCTCAATATAGCAACAGAATCTCTTATGGAAAACAATGTAAGTAAATGTCTTCACGATGCTACTAGTCACCTGATCAAAAGCCAATGTTGAAAAACACTTCTAATGACTGTCTCTTATGCATCAGTGCACCTACTAATGAGCTGCCAGAAAAGGCTTTGTAAAGCTTTGCTAAGATAGAGCAGGAATGTGAGAAGCCTGAGATATAACTTCCCTGCTGTGATCCCTGCCTTTCTACTAACAGGGAGCCTAGACTGGGAGCTGCTAATGAGCGTGCTGGAGAGAGTGTCCAAACCAATGCAGGCTGGAGACAATTCACCTGTCTGCTTTCAGATCCAGGGTATGATGCATGACAGTAAGACACTCGGTAGTAGCTTTTCTTTAAATAATTTAGGTATTTATTGATTTTTCCTCTCTATCCCCATATTTTTATTTAGCCCCTGCATTTTATTTTCTTTCAGTGATTTCTAGCACCATCGGAGAAAAAGAAAGAATAAGGGTTATTCCTTCTGTTATCTTACTTTGCCCCCCCATATATAGTATGACATAATGAAATTAATTTCATATATATATGACATAATGAAATTAATTTCATTATGTCATTATGTCACACTATAACAATAGGAAATACCTAATTAGTTTTTCTGTATGAAAGAGAAATATGTGAGTTTTAGAGGTGTTTATAAAATGGGATAGTTGAAATTCATAGCTTTTTAAAAGCCAGTATGTGGCTTATTTGAATTAAAGGATTTCAAAATGTGGCATATCTTTTGACACTTAAAACAATGTCCATGGGATGAGTTAAAGACTTTTCTTCATCTAGCAATGCCTTGTTCAACATCTTTATCCATAGGCAAACCCAGCAGGATCTTTGTAAAAAACGCTTACTTAACTTGATTTGTAGAAATTCCTGGCCTATAAATGAAATAGTTAACTGCAGGATACCTTTCAAGTTCAATGCTAAGCTATGCATATTACACATTTTGACGCTATGCTTCCTTTGAGTTTTCCTAGAGGCTATTTTACTAGTTAATTTTTTTTTAGTCCAACAAAATTACAGAATACAAACTGGGTAATTTCACCAATTTGCAATGCCACACTTATCCTGGAAAGAGAATCAACATCTCCATCCATTAATTACAATCCTGACTATCTCCTAGCCTCCCAGGAGGCAGCCGGTATGGTTCGCATGGGCTAGTGCTATCTGTCCATTCCAGTTGCCAGTGCTCCTGTTTTCCGCAGCTCAATCTTGCTTTCTCTCCAGTTGATACAACATGCCATGGGAAATCACAGGCTCCGTGGCAACTGGGGAGATAAGAAAACTGTGTGCCTCGGCAGCCTCTTTTATCCAAGGATCTCCAAAGAGCTTTATAAAAATCTATTTTTTAATCCTCTGGATAACCCTGTGAGATAGGTATTAGCCCGACTTCACAGCTGGCAGAACTAAAATCAGGGAGCATCTAACTGCATCTCAGCCCCTGAACCCTTCTTGGTGTTGGATATGGTGCAAGGAGAATTCCGAACCAAATTCTGACAATGTGAAGAAGAGGTTAGAATACATGTTTCCTACCAGGAAATCTATGAAGTCCCAAAGAAACTGAGCTGCACAGAAGTATATTTTTAAAAAAAATCTAGACAGAAATACAAATAATAGCAATTTTTGAGGTAACAACTAAATTATAATAGGGTTTATGTGGACTTCATCACCAAGAAATCCTTACCTTCTCAAAGGCACATTTTAATTCTGTGTTTGGTAAACAACTTGCTAAAAGACTAGGGGAAATGGGGATTAATCTGAAAAGGTTTTTGAGCAAATCTCAACTCTGTACAGAGCTAACCGAGATGTAAAAATAACTTACTATTCTCAAGAAACTGACTAAGTGGAAAGAGAGAAAAGAGTTTAGCTTATGAACAAAGGTGATATGCATATCATGAGACCTGCTGCTAAAAAGTTTAGAATTTCACTATCTGTAATCGTAAAATACTGAAGTCTTCGTTTATGATCTTCTTTGTGTAATTCTGTCGTTGCATGTCCATGTCAGTAACATCAAATTCATGAATATTTGTAAAATGTAAAATTGCTTAATTAGCAATAATTTCTTACTAAGAAGTGATCTTGAAATACCATGGAATGCCCTATTAATGCCTGCTGAGAGACCCAGGCTCAATACATATAATATTGCCATTATCCTATGGAATGTTACATTTCATATGTAAAATTTTAATGTTAGGTGTTATCTTTTAATCTCAGCTCTTTGTCAAAATATATATAAAGTTATCTTTAACATTTCTCTCATTTTAGATTAGCATTATTTCTTTGTCATTCTGTGGCCAAATATTTCAGTCTAAATAAGTGTCTAATAAATAAATTGTCAAACTAAAACTATAGAAAATCTGCCTTTTCTATTTTTCTCATTCTGAGCTTGTGGAGAAATGTAAGTACCCTATTATCTTAACCTACAACAGATAAGCTATAATCTTTTCTAAGCAAGGGAATTTCCTGACAGTAAGTTAGGCTGTTTGGAAAAAATGTTTATCCTTTGAGCCTCTAGAGTTCCATTACATAAGGATCTCATTGACTGGTGCCATACACCAGTTTAAATTTTTAGATTTCCTACTTCTATCAATAAAATATCTGAGCAAGCATTCTCAATATATTTGTATTTAGATATAAATTATGTATATACTATTATGCTTAATATACATTCTAAAATACAAATAAAGAGAATGTTAAGAAAGATGAGAGATAACTGAAATATTTTAACATTTTATTTATCAATAGGGCAAGACATATTTTGCTTCCACAAATAGTATCAACTATAATATTTTGGTAAACTGTATGTAATTAGATGAGATTCCTTATTTTTTGAAATCTTGGTTAAATTCTTAGAGATAGTATAGCAATTCCAAAGAACGGCTCTAGATTTAGTTTATTTTAATATTTGGTTTTAATTGTTACTGTAATTGAAAATAATACCTCACAAAGTTATTACATAAGAAATGCATTTTTTTTTGTTTTTTGAGACAGAGTCTCACTGTGTTGCCCAGACTGGGGTATAGTGGCGCGATTTTGGCTCACTGCAACCTCCACCTCCCAGGTTCAAGTGATTCTCCTGCCTTATCCTCCTGAGTAGCTGGGATTACAGGCATGTGCCACCATGCCCAGCTAATTTTTCTATTTTTAGTAGAAATGGTATTTCACCATATTGGTCAAGCTGGTCTTGAACTCCTCACCTCAGGTGATCTACTCGCCTCGGCCTTCCAAAGTGCTGGAATGACAGGCGTGAGCCACTGCACCTGGTCAAGAAATGCATTTATAAACTCACTGTACTAGTTCTATAATTCTATCAAAAATATGCAAACATTTTCATTTGAATGTTGCTTGTAAATTTCCATCTGTTTAATAATAATTATTGTTGCATATTTTTATTGAATAGCATTTTAATATTTTTAACAAGTAGCTTCAACATTGCTGAAATTCTTTATTTAGGATATTTCAAAATATGTTAGCAAATTTTCTTTCCATGTTTTTATTTATTTTCTAATATGGACAAGTATAAATCTTCATGGAAGATATATCACTTTGGCCACAAAAACCCAGAAAGAGAAATCTTCTCCAAATATCTATTTTCAAAATTCATTTTCATTATATATTTGATATGGTTTGGGCCTGTGTCCCCACCCAAATTTATGTCAATTGTAAACCCCAATATTGAAAGTGGGAACTGGTAGGAGGGGATTGGATCAAGGAGGTGGGTTTTCCATTTGTACTGTTCTTATGAAGTTGAGTGAGTTCTCTTGAGATCTGTTCATTTAAAAATGTGTGGCACACCCTGCCTCTCTCTCTTCCTCCTGCTGTGGCCATGTGAAGTGCTCACTCCCCACTTTGCCTTCCCCCATGATTGTAAGTTTCCTGAGGTCTCCCCAGAAGCTAAGCAGATGTCAGCATCATACTTTCTGTACAGCGTGCCGAACCATAGACAATCAAACTTCTTTTCTTTATAAATTACCCAGTCTCAGGAGTTTCCTTATAGCAATGCGAGAATGGACTAATACAATATTCTTTCAAAATAAAATTTATTTATTATTCATTGATATAAAATGCCTGTATTTTAAAAGCTATAATTGTGTTTACTTTTTTAGGAAATAAGCCTTGCTAGTTATTATATCACTGAAGCCATTTGTGATCAAAGAAAAGATCAACACATTTGGAACACTTGCCCTCTTATAAAATAAAAACACATATTTCTTCTAAGAACATTCTTGTCAGATAACCAGTACAGACTTTCAGGGCCTTTTTCATGTTATTTCAAAGCTACTATAAAAATGGATTGCTTTTATAAAAATTAACACACTTTTTATCTTACAGGTTGAAAACTGCAATTTGTTATAATATGTGGAAGAAAAACAACTGTATAAGACCATCTCTGTCAATCACATTGTGGAACACTATGCTTCCCTCAGGATGGTCTCCTACATATGCAGCAATGACCCTCTTCCACATGGACAACTGTCAGTCTCTATTAAAGAACATTTTCTTTCTATTTATTAAATTAAAATGAATTTCACTATAAGGTCTTACATTTTTCCACGTCTTAGTAAAAGCACTTGTCTACTTTGGAGGCCATCATTCCCAACAACAACAGGATGGAGTGAGAATACATAGGAAGCCTAGCAATCTGAATAGAATTTTATTATCAAACATGAAAGTAATAGTGGAAACATTACGAGAATTAGAATTTATTAAGGTATTTATTCCCTTATGCCTTCTACTTGAAGGTAGTCAAACAATCCATTGAACATTGTTGGAAACATTAAGAGAATTTGGTGTATTGGCTGGTCATAAAATCAGTGTACAAAAGTCAATAGACTTTTTTATACACTGTGCATACATTGGATCAAAAAACATAATGACTAATTGTCACTTTAAATATTAACAAAAAGATATAAGAGCAGGAAGTAAGTCTAAAAAGAAGTGTGTAAGATCTATGTGAACAACTGTAACATGTTTGAGAGATATAAAAATTAAACAAAGAGCTATGCAATCCTTGGATATGTATACAGGTATACGGAAATATGGAAATAGTGGTTGCCTCTTGGAAGAACTCAGAGATGGGAATTTTCAATGTCTGCCTTATTGACTCTTCAAACTTTTTTAACCATGTGCAAATATTATTTTCAAACAAATATTAAAATAGTTTATACTTGTGCTGTACTCATACTACAGGACATGCCATATTGTAAGTACTTTACATGTGTAAACTTATTTAAACCTCACTGCAACTCCATGAGATGAATACCATTATTCTCATTTTACAGGTTAGGAAACTGAGGCACATATAGCTTATGAAGTTTGTCAAAGGTCACACAGTTAGTGGCTGGGACTTTTTACTCAAGCAGTCTGATTAAAAAGTCCAAGTTCTAAGCATTACGATATGCTTCCTCTCTTGAATAAACACCCCCAAAATTATTTTTCCCCAAATACGAGATTATTTTAATAATCCAAAATAGTCAAAGAAAACTTATAAACATGTTTTAAACTTATAGAGTGTGATATCAGCAAGATGGTAGAATAGGACTTTCCAGTATTTGTACCTTGCAGAAACATTAATTTGAACAACTATCCGCATTTAAAAATACCTCCACAAGAGCTAAGGAAACAAAGTGAGAGATTACAGCATATAGATGTTAAACAGAAATAAGAAAAGACATATTGAAAATGGTAAGAAAGACAGTTTTACATTACTTGCATTACTTCTCCCTTATCTTCAGGCAACACAGCATAAAGAAAGATCCTCTCCACATATGGGAAAAAGAGTGAAGTGAGCACCAGACTTTGCCTGGGACCTCAACACTGAGGCCACCCCAGTAATACCCAACACCAGGCAGGCCTTCATGGCCCCTAGGCTCAAGGCTAATACCTGAGGACTAGCCTACAGGTCTGCCCCAGTGCAAGGCCAGTCCCACAGATGCAGTCCCCAGACCCACCCCAGTGTCAAGTCAGCATCTATGGCCTCAGGTACCATGCTAGTACACGTGGACACTGCATCTAGGTTGTACTCCACTGCAGGATTCAGGCCCACCACCACAGACCCAGATTTCAAGCTTAGCCCAGAGCCAAGCTGATAATCATGACCCTAAACTCTAGATCAGCCTCTATAGCAGCAGGCCAGCCCCCAGGGACCCAAGCTCTGTTTTGGCCTCTGTGACCCAGGTTCCAGGCTGCCCCAACTCCAGGGCTGCCCAAGGGTCCAGGCTGGTTCCTGTGTCCCCAACTTCCAGTGGATGTAGAGTCCAGGCCCACACCAATATACCTCTGAACAAGGCTGTCCCAACAGGTTAAGGCTCTAGGCCCACCCCCTATTGAATCAGGCTCCAAGCTCACTCCCGCATGGACCAGCTTCCATAGACTTAGGCTTTAGGCAATCTCTGTGGAGGCTCAGGCACCAGACACGTCTCAGCATCTAGTTAGCCCCTAAAGGTTTAGGTTTAAGACCTACCCTAGCACCAGGTCAGCACTCATGGATCGAGGCTTCAGGCCTATACCTGTGGATCCAGTCACATGTCCACTTCAGTGGATTCTGGTGCCAGACCATGCCCCTGTGGATCTGGGATCTAGGCTCACCCCATCAGACTCAAGCACTAGGTATGTCCCAGTGAACCCAGGCTCCAGACCAAACTGCACAGACATAGGCATCAGGCCCACTTAGTTGCTTACCCAGCCACCATGCCAGCCTGCCTGAAGAATTTATCAGCAAGCCATGCATGGACCATATCAGATGGCTTGTCCAGAATTTTTAGATAAGCTGGCTGGTCAAAGTCCCTCCCTGTAGATGCCGGTCTATAAAGAGTAAAATAAGTACCTACTTTTTCAAATGCGCAGATGCCAATGCCTGGTCATAAGTATCACAAATAATCTGAGAAACATGACACCACTAAAAGAAAGAAAACAAAGCCAACCTTAAAGAAATGAAAGTTACAAACTGCCCGACAATTCAAAATAATTTTAACAAAGAAGTTCAGAGTTATTCAAAGGAACACAAAGCAAAAAAAGAAGTAAAAAGTTAACAAACACCTATGGTAATTATGGAACACCATCAGCTAAACCAATATATATATATGTTATTGGTGCCCCAGAAAGAACAGAGAAAAATAAATATACACATAGTTTATTTAAAGAAATGATGACATAAAAGTTTTTAAATCAGGAAAAGAAAATGAACAATCAGATCAATGTAGCCCAAAGAACCCCAAATGGATTAAATATGAAGAGATCTTCACTAAGACATTGTAATCAAACTCTCAAAAGTCAAAGACAAAATAAAGATTCCAAAAACATCAAGAGAAAAGTAATCTATTACACACAAGGGAATGTCCTATAAGATTATCAGTAGATTTCTCAGCAGAAACCTTGCAGGCCAGGAGAGAATGGGGTTATATATTCAAAGTGCTGAAAGAAAAACTCCCAAAAAAGAACTATATACAGCAAAGATGTCCTTTAGCAATGAAGGAGAAATAAGGGCTTCCCATCAAAAATAGAAACTGTAGGTGTTCAACACCACTAGACCGGCCTTACAAGAAATGCTAAAGGGAATCCTTCAAGTTTACAGAAAAAGAAACTAATTAGTAACATGAAAACATATGAAAGCATAAAACTTACTGGTGAAATTAAGCACATGGTCAAATTCAGAATACAGTTGACACTTGAACAACATGGGTTTGGACTGCAAAGATCCATTTATACACACAATTTCTTCCACCTCTGCAAGAATGCAAGGCCAACCCTTCATTTTTCCTCCTCCCCTGAGCCTACTCCATGAAAACAATGAGAATGAAGATCTTTATGATGATCCACTTTCACTTAATAAATAGTAAACATATTTTCTCTTCATTACAATTTTCTTAATAACATTTTTTCTTTAGCTTACTTTATTGTAAGAATAAAGTCTACAATATTTTGTATATGATTGAAGTTAAGCTGTTATCAGCTTAAAATAGCCTGCTGTAAGATTTTTATGTAATCCTCATGGTAACAAGAAAGCCAAAACCTGTAGTAGATACACAAAAGAAAAAAAGAGAGGGATCAGTACATTCTACTACAGAAAATCACCTAATGGCAAAAATAAGTGCAAGAGAGGAAAAAAGAAATAAAAGATCTGTAAAACATCCAGAAGATAATGAACAATATGGAAGTAATAAGGGTTTATCTATCAATAATTATGCTGAATACAAATGAATTAAATTTCCTAATCAAAAGACACAGTTAATTGGATACAGTAGAAAATAGGACCTAAATATATGCTGCCTACAAGAGACTTAAATCACCATTAAAGACACATATAGATTAAAAGTAAAGGGATGAAAAAAGATATTCGATGCAAATGGAAACTGAAAAAAAGCAGAGATGGCTATACTTACACCAGAAAAAATATATTTTAAATCAAAACTCATAAAATAAGACAAAGTAAGCAATTGTATAATGATAAAGAAGCCAATTCATTAAGTGAATATAATAATTATAAACATATATGCTCCCAAACTTAAAGCATCTCAATACATAAAACAAATATTAATAAATATAAAGGAAGAAATAGATTACAATACAATAATAGTAGGAGACTTTAGTACCCCTTTTCCAATCACAGACATCCAGACAGAAAATCAATATGGAAACAATGAACTTGAAGTACACTTTAGACCAAATGGACTTATAAAACACATATAGAACATTTCATCTAACAGAAGGAGAATACACAATCATTCTAAAGTCAGCAGGAAATTTTCCAGGATAAATAATATATTAGGCCACAAAACAATTCTTTAAAAATGTAAGATTTAAGTCATAGTAAGTGTACGTATGATCCCAATGGTATATAACTGAAATTAATAACAGGAGGAATTTCTGCAAATTCACAAATATGTGTAAATTAAACAACATGCTCCTAAACAGTCAATGGGTCAAAGAAAAGTCAAAAGAGAAGTTAGAAAATCTCTTGAGACAAATGAAAACATAAACACAATATACCAAATCTTATGGAATGCAGCAATAGAATATCTAAAAGGGAAGTTTATAACAATAAATATCTACATCAGAAAAGAAGAAAGACCTCAAACAACCTGACATCACATTCACAAGGAGTTAGGAAAAGAAGAACAAACTAAGATGAAAGTAAGCTAAAGAAAGGAAAAAATAAAGATCAAAGTAGAAATAAATGAAATAGAAATTAGAAATACAATAGAAAATAATCAATGATAAGGCAATTGATTTTTTGAAAAGATAAACAAAAATAAACCTTTAAACTAAGAAAAAAATTAAATTAATGAAATGAAACAGGAGATATTACAATGGATACCACGTAAACACAAAAGAACCTGAGACTGCTATGAACCATTACACACCATCAAACTGGCTAATGTAGAAGAAATAGGTAAATTCCTAGAAACATACAGCCTATCAAGAATAAACCACAAAGAAATAGAAAATCTGACCAGACCAATCATGAGTAAGAAATTGAGTCAATAATAAACAGTCTCCCATCAAAGGAAAGCTTCGGAGCTGATGGCTTCACTGCTGAATTGTATCAAATATATATTTTTTTAAATAGTACCATCTTTTGTGTATATACCCAGTAATGGGATTGCTGGGTCAAATGGTATTTCTGGTTCTAGATCCTTGAGGAATTGCCACACTGTCTTCCACAATGGTTGAAATAATTTACACTCCCCCCAACAGTGTAAAAGCGTCCCTGTTTCTCCACATCCTCTCCAGCATCTGTTGTTTCCTACTTTTCAATGATCACCATTATAACTGGTGTGAGATGGTATCTCATTGTGGTTTTGATTTGCATTTCTCTAATGACCAGTGATGATGAGCTTTTCTTCATATGTGTATTGGCTGCATAAACCCAAAGGATTATAAATCATTCTACTATAAAGATGCATGCACATGTATGTTCATTGTAGCACTATTCAAAATAGCAAAGACTTGGAACCAACCCAAATGTCCATCAATAATAGACTGGATTAAGAAAATGTGGCACATGCACCACGGGATACTATGATGGCATAAAAAAGGATGAGTTCATGTCCTTTGTAGGGACGTGGATGAAGCTGGAAACCATCATTCTCAGCAAACTAACACAGGAACAGAAAACCAACCACCACATGTTCTCACTCACAAGTGGGAGTTGAACAATGAGAACACATGGCCACATGGAGGGGAGCATCACATACTGGGGCCTGTCAGGGGGTGGGGGGGCTAAGGGAGGGATAACATTAGGAGAAATACCTAATGTAGATGATGGGTCGATAGGTATAGCAAACCACCAGCCCACCTGTATACTTATATAACAAACCTGCATGTTCTGCACATGTATCCCAGAATTTAAAGTCTAATAAAAATAAAAATAATAATAAACATGCCTATTACTAAGAGGCATTAGATGGGGTGAAGTAAGTAATAGGATTATTGGTTTTGCCCCTACATGTATATCTTCCCCAAAACATAAAAAATAATAATAGCAGTCCTCAAATTCTTCCAAGAAATTGAAGAGGGAATACTTTCATACTCATTTTGCAAGGCCAGCATTATCTTGATACCAGCTAGACAAGACAAAACAAGAAAATAAAATTAGAGGCAAATAACCCTGATGAATATAGATGCAAAAATCCTCAACAAAATACTAAAACTCTGAATTCACAGCACATTAAAATGGCCATTTACCATGATAAAGTAGGACTTATCCTTGGGATACAAGTATGGTTCAATATATGCAAATCAAATGTGATACACCACATTAACAGGATCTTATGAACATCTCAATAGATGCTAAAGAAGCATTTGACAAAAATTCATCATTATTTCACAATAAAAACTCTCAACAAATTAGGTATGGAAAAAAATGAACCTCAACATAATAAAGGTCATATGCGACACTCCCACAGCTAACATCATACTCAATGTTGAAAAGTTGAAAGCTTTTCCTCTAAGATCAGGAACAAGATAAGGATGTCTACTCTCACAACTTCTATTTAACAGAGTACTAGAAGTCCTAGCCAGGGCAATTAGGCAAGAGCAAACAATAAACGGCATCCAAGTAGGAAAAGAAGTGAAATTGTGTGTTTGCTGACAACATAATCTTATACATAGAAAATACTAAGAGCTCTACCAAAAACCTGTTAGAATTAATAAACACATTCAGTAAAGCTAACAATGCAAAATAAACATTAAAACATCAGAAGTATTTTTGTACGCTAACAGCAAACTATTTGAAAAAGAAATCAAGAAAATAATCCTGTTTATAATAGCTAAAAAAAACCACAGGAATAAACACAAGCAAGAAGGTGACAAATTTGTACACTGAAAACTTTAAAAGACAAGTTAGTGAAAAGATATCCCACATTGATGGATTGGAAGAATAAATAATTTTTAAAATGGCCATACTATACAAAACAATTTACAGAATCAATGCAATTTTTATCAAAATGAAATTTCAATGCCACTTTTTATAGAAATAGGAAAAACAACTCTAAAATTCTTATGGAACCACAAAAAACCCCAAATAGCCAACATAATCTTGAGCAAAAACAAACAGAGAAACACAAAGCTGGAGGCATCACACTACCTGATTTCAAAATATACCATCAAGCTATAGTAATCAAGGCAGCATGCTAGTGGCATAAAAACAGACACATAGACCAATGGGACAGAATAGGATATAAAAATTTAGTTAGGAGGAAAAAGTTTAAGACAGCTATTATATAACATGGTGACTATAGTTAATAACAATGTATTACATACTTGAAAAGTGTTAATAAGTTACAGATTTTAAGTATTCCCACCACAAACAAATGAGAAGCATGTGAGATATTAAAATAAAATAAAAAATAAAAAGTATAAAATGATCTAAATTTTGAAGAAACACTAACTATGCTACAATACCTCCCAAGATTGCACGCATTCTTCCACAGAGAAACAACAAACATCAAACCAGAATAAATCCTAAATTTTATGAGATTCCATGCAGTCTCATATAGCAGAAAATGAATCCTCTATTTAATATGGAAAAAACTTTAAAAGCTATTAAAATTTTTGTCTAAAAAATATTTCTTCTTATTTTCTAACATAGAATTTACATCCTAGTCAGTTTGAACTCATCTTCCATTGCTCCCCTCAACCAATCCCAAATACGTGACCTTGCCTGCCTTGACAGCTTTTCTCTGAATAGTTTCCCCAGTCTCATCCTTCATGACTAATTCTACTCACCATTGAGACATAGGTTAAGTTCCCCCTTCTTCTACAAAATCTTACCAGACAAAAATATTTTATAATTATCTTTCTCTCACATAAACTTTTTATTATATCCAAAGATAATCTGTAGCACACCTGGCCATCTCACTAATTTTCATTTATATTTCCTATATTACTCAACATAGTGTAGAACACAGTTAATTATACTATTAACTACTTTCTATGTACAAGTCTGCCACATGTTAAGGTTAAGAAAATGAATAAGACACTTCTGCTTGCTGCCTGAGAATTTAGACAGTTGTACAGAGATTTGCCTATTACATTGAAAGTTAGATATTACAGTAAATAATTGTGGGATGGCTGACTAAATATCCTAGTGTATGAAGCCAGTCCAAGGCCATTTTCTTTACCTTGGTTTTTTGACTTCTGATAATAGAATTTCTGTGCATGTAATTAGTATTTTATGTACAGGTAAAAATTTTGTTCATCCAAACAGCATGACACCTAATGTTTAACTCTAAGAATGTCCACTCCCACCACTGCTACTCAACATTGTGCTGTAGATTCCAGCCAGGACACTTAGGCCAGAAAATTGAATAAAAGGGCATTTACATTGGAAAGTGATATGGTTTGGCTCTGTGTCCCCACCCAAATCTCATCACAAATTGTAATCCCCATGTGTTAGAAGAGGGGCCTGGTAGAAGGTGATTAAATTTTGGGGGTGCACTTCCCATTGCTATTCTCATAATAGTGAGTGAGTTCTCATGAGACCTAATGGTTTAAAAGCGTGTGGTACCTCCCCCTCTTCTCTTTCTCTCTCTCTTGCTTCACTGTGGTAAGACGAGCTTGCTTTCCCTTCATCTTCTGCTATGATCGTAGGTTTCCTGAGGCCTCTCAGTCATGCTTCCTGTAGAGCCTGTGGAACCGTGTGTCAGTTAAACCTCTTTTCTTCATAAATTACCCAGTCTCAGGTCATTCTTTATAGCAGTGTGAGAACAAACTAATACAGAAAGCAATAAATAATACTATCTCCCTTCACAAATGACAAGATTTTGTATATAGAAAACCCTACACCAGCAATGAACAATCTTAAAATAAAATTAACTGAACAATTCCACTTACGAGAGAATGTAAAACAAGAAAATACTTAGAAATAAAATTATCAAAAGAAATACAAGACCTACATACTGAAAACTTACTTAAAATAGAAAAATTTTTTGAAAATAAGGAACTCCTTAATAAATGGAATGACATCTCATTATCATAGAAGGCTTAACATTTTTAAGATGGAAATACAACTCAAAGCAAACTACAGATTCAATGCAATCCCCATCGAAATTCCAACAGCCTATTCTGTAGAAATGCAAATGCCAGTCCTCAAATTTATGTGGAATTGCAAGGGGCCCTGAAATGCTAAAACAATCTTGAGAAAAATGGAGGACTCATATATTTTCATTTCAAAAATTACTTTAAAACTACAGTAATCACAATATTCTGGTACTAAAATATAGACATAGAAACAAATGGAATACAATTGAGAACTTCTTTGAAAAGAAGTTGCTTCTTGAAAAGATCAGCAAAGAAATGATTCAAATTACAAAGTAAGAAATTAAACATGCACAGAAATTGAACCCATACATTTATGTACAATTGATTTTCTATAAGGGTTCCAAGACTATTCAGTGCAGGTAAGAATGGTCCCTTCAATGAGTGGTTCTAGGCCAACTACATATTCACATGCAAAAGAATGAAGTTACAGCCCCACTTTACACCATATATAAAAGCTAATTCAGAATGTACTAAAGACCTAAATGCAAGAGATTAAACTGTAGAATTTTTAGAAGAAAACACAGGTGTAAATCTTTATAAATGTGGATTTGGCAATGGATGCTTGGATATGACACCAAAAACATGAGCAACAACAAAAAATTAATTAGTATTCATCAAAATGTAAAACTTTTGTACATCAAAGAATATTATCAAGAAAGTGAAAACACAACCCATAGAATGAGAGAAAATACTTGCAAATTATATATCTAATAAGGTAATAGTATGCAATATATATGAAAAACTCTTACAACTCAACAATAAAAAGACACCCCATTAATAAATAGGTAAAGGACTTAGATATTTCTCCAAAAAAGATATAAAAATGGCCAACAAGCACACAAAAAGATGCACAACATTATTAGTAATTAGAAAAATACAAATAAAAGGAAGTATTACATTATAGTCACTGATATGGCAATAATAATAATAAACAGAAAATAACACATGTCAGTTAGGGTGTAGAGATACAGAAACGTTTTTACATCACTGGTGAAAATATAAAATGGCACAACCACTGTAGAAAACATTTTGACAGTTCCTCAAAAAGTTACACATAGGGTTGGGCATGGTGGCTCATGCCTGTAATCCCAGCACTTTGGGAGGCTGAGGCAGCTCACCTGAGGTTAGAAGTTTGAGACCTGACCAACATGGTAAATCCTGTCTCTACTAAAAATACAAAAATTAGCCAGGCGTGGTAGTGGGCACCCGTAATCCCAGCTACTTTGGAGGCTGAGAGAGGAGAATTGGTTGAACCCAGGAGGTAGAGGTTGCAATGAGCCAAGATTATGCCACTGCACTCCAGCCTGGGTAACAGAGCAAGACTCCGTCTCAAAAAAAAAAAAAAAAGTTATACATAGAATTACCATATGAATCAGCAACTCTACTTCTATGTACATAACTAGAATAAGTAAACAGTCTCAAAAACATACTTGTACACTAATATTCATAATAGCATTGTTCACAATAGTTAAAAAGTACAAAAATGCCCATCAATGGATAAAGAGATAAATTATGGAATATTTATTACTCATATTCATAATTATGAATATGGACTGGAATAAAAATGAATATTATTCAGTCATTAAAAAGAAAGTGGTAATAACCCATGCTACAATGTAGATGAACCTTGAAAACATTACGCTAACTGAAGGAAATCATACATAAAAGGTCACATACTGTATAATTTCATTTACACAAAATATGTTAAGTGTATTGAAACAGAAAGTGAATTGGTGGTTGCCAAAGACTGGGGATAGGAAAAAAAACAGGATAAACTGCTCAATGGGTAATAACAGTCTCTAAGTCTCTAAGCACTACTAGAAGTTCCTTTTGAATGTATCATGATGTTCAGGACAGGAATGGTTCTGCAAGGCTGCTCCTTGCCAATGATGCAGTATATCAGGGTTACCAGAACAAAGCCATGTCTGCTCACTGAAAGATTTTTTTTATTGCATGTTTTCACTCATATGTGGCATATGCGGAAGCTAAAAAAGTTGATCACATGGAAGTAGAATGGAATAACAGATACCAGAGGCTGGGAAGGGAGTATGTTGGAGGACAGGGGTGGGGAGGAAGAGAGGTTACTTAATGGATGCAAACATACAGTTAAATAGAAGAAATAAATTATAATGTCTAATAGCAGAGTAGCATGAGCATGGCTGGCAACAATGTGTTGTATATTTCAAACAGCTGTATTGGAATGTACCCAACATACAGAATGGTAAATAACTTGAGTGATGGACAGCTTATATACACTAACTTGGGATCATTACACATTCTATGCACGTAAGAAAATTTTATATGTAACTCATAAATATGTACAAATAGTATAGATCAAAAAACAAACTATAATATTTCAGGAAAAAAAGATTTTCTAGTGGATAACTTTTACACTGTATTCCTCAGTAACCTGGCAATAACATTCTCAGAACTGCACTGTAGTTTGAGGCTCTTTCTAACCATTCATTCTTTTCCTCTCCCCTTTCTCAGGTATCAGACCTACTTCTGAAAGCTCTTCTTGCTTTTCTCTTTCCTTTCCCTTTGTCCATCATAAGCTTTTCCCATAATAAATCTCTTGCATATCAACTACCATCTTATCTGAATCTCAGATAACCTGAACTGACAAAGGTAAGTGGGGATTAGTTTAAGAAAACAGGTAGTATGTTGGGAAAACAAATTGTCCCTGGCACAAAGTGGTGACCCAATACCTGAATATTTCCTACTGGTGACCTGGGAAAATGTCCCAGTGGAGGGGAAATTCTTATTGGTACAATAAGAATTTTAGAAAATAAATGAGAAATAAAGCTTACAAGGACAATGGAATTGGCCAAATATTACTAAATTATATTGATGCCCATAGGGATCATGGGAAACTAAGGGCTAACATTTAAAAGCTAAGAATTGGGGCCTACAAGGTATATATGGTGGCATATAAAGACACCTTTATTTCCAACAACAGTAAAGCAGACAAAGCTGAGGATGAAACTCAGGATCTGATAGGGTAGCAAAGCTCCAGAGATATTTAAGTACATAGTCAAGGCAAGTCGGTTTTGCTAAAGTAAGAGCCTTGATTAGGAAAATCTGGATCCTACAATGTGAAATGGAAATGTCTGAGTGAATGCTCTCAAGATTTTTGTTCTGCAAACCCTTTGAATTCTTAGACCCAATTCTCTGGAGTAAGAGCCAGAATTTTGCCCATGCTGGAAGAATATGCAGAAACCTCTCACCCAAAAGGCAAGAGGCACCACTACTAAGGAATTGCTAAACCTCCCCACTGATCTGCCAGGTTAAACCTCAATGTAATCAATTGTGGACCTGCTGGTCTTGATGAGGAAGGAAAGAGGTTACAACCAAAAGTTGCCACATGAATTAGCAAACATGTATTGGCAGTAGTTAGGGCAATACCCTGGAGGCAGATTTTAAGGGACTTGATCAAGGATGCTACAATGTAATATTGCAAAAGCAAAGTATCATTGACTTGGGAGGACTTTCCTGATGAAAGAGAAAACCTGAGGATATACGGCACATTTGTCGTTAGAATGGCTGTTAGAAGTTGGAAGAAAGTGATAACCCATTCTGAGTGAACTGGAAATACTCAGTTACCCTGAATGATGGTATATGGCTGAAGGAACTAGACAAGTTTGAATAGAAGATTCATCAGAGGATTATATTCCCCAGCAGGACCTGGAGGACATACGTTTTATCAAGGCCATCAGAAATACTGGTTGGAAGGGAAGTTCAGAGTTGGGTCTCTCTATAGGCCAAGGCTGTTAGCAGCAGAGGTAATCACAGAACTGGGTTCATTAACCTCCATAAGGATAACGGTGCCCTGAAGTACAAGAGGCCAGGTGGTGGTACTTAACCTTCAAAAGCTGGGGTCTCAGTTGTTGTAACAACTGGGAAGGTTGGAGGAGCAGCCAAGTGAGTTCGATACATAGGAGTTGTGGAGGTGGTTAATAGTGCATGAAATTACTAGGGGCAAAATAAACAGGTTAACAATGAGAATCCTTCTTTCTATCTATAACTAGAAAAAAAACATGAATCGACAAGAAAGAGGCCGAGGGCAGTTGCTCAAGTAAAAAGTCACTATATTTTTGTTCCAATCCAAGAACTGAACTGAAGATCCATTCAAATCTGAACCTACTGACCGAAGACGTGGCCAGGTATGTGGGAGGTAAGATATTATAACACCATGGCAAAGTCCTTTTACAAAAGAAGCTCCCTGTGGGAAAGCACAATACTAGTGAATTCTAAGGACTATTTAACACAGTGTTCAAAAGTTGATGTTAGTAGCCAGAAATCCAAAGCTTCATCATGGTCCTCTTTTTAGAGTTAGGGTTTATGAGGGCCAGGAAAAAAATGGAATTCTGGCCAAAGACTGGCTTACATTTACTCCACTAATTCTGGGAACTGATCCTTAACTTAAAATATATATATATATATATATATATATATATATATATAATGGTAGGAAGATTAGCTGGGATTCTGACATAAGTAGGCCCACCCTTTTCAATGTATGGCATTAGACTCAGACAAGAGACACAAAGACTATACCCTTAAGCTGTACTGAGTAAGAGTGAAGATAATTCTTGCTGAGGAATGATAGCTATTTAGGGAAGACCATTACTGCTTTGTTCACAAAGTTAAGACATCGCTCCGGTTTTGTTGTCGTCAGATATTTGGATTATATGGTTACTGAAGTTGAAGTTGTTGGAGTCAAAGTGGGCAAAACCTGGTAATTTGCAAGCTTCACAATATAAAGAGCTTAATATTCTTCTTGATGTGCTGACATCTACTGGCTCAGGGTCACTAGCTCTGTAACAACCAGACCTTAATCTGTGACCCTCCAAATAAGCTTGGTTGCTGGGTTTTACTATTATTAACAGCGATTTTGATGAAAACAATGTCTTACCCTTTGTAAAACTTTCTATGGTTCAAATGGCATTGCACATCTGAACAGTCCTATAAACCATTTATTTGCTCTTCACAACACATTCTTGAGGTATCAGTGATATTAACAGACTTAGATCTGAGAATCAGAGGTGTTAAATGTCTTGCCCCAATTTATTCAGTTAGTAAGTAGCAAAGACAGAAGAAACCAGGCCTTCCAATGTCTAGTCTAGTGCTTTTACCACTAAGATGATAATAAATGTTAATAATGTTGAATACATACTATATGGTAGGAATTATGCTTGGTTCTTTGCATGTATTATTTAATTCCCAAAGAAACCGTATAGAGATGAGGAAACTGAGGCATCATGCCCACCAAGTAAGAAGCAAACTATGGGACTCTAATTTAAAGCTCAAATTGATTCAATACCCTGAGTTGATTACTTAATATTGTTACTTGAGTCATCCTCCATTTCAGGCATTTCCTTCCCATTTCCAAGCATGTAAGGAAAGGAGTAGCACAAAATGCACAGTGGCCTGAAGGAGAGAATGAAAAGAAAAAACTCCGATGAAACTGGCATTCTGGTATTAAGGACTACTGGCTAACAGAGAATACTGAAGCCAGGAGCAACACTATCCTTTTTCTGTGGCCACTGAAAAGTGAATCCTTTGTTTGGCTTGCAAGTACTGTCTTATCCCAGTTGTCCAGACCACTTCTGCCTTCTAACTTATCATTCCAAACATGTTGGCCATTGTGAGACCACTTTTTATAGGTACTTCATTTATTGCAATGTCCTAATAGAGTGTAAGATGCTCAAGGCCAGGCTCTGGACTCTTGGGAACAGAATCTAAAACTTTACCACAACTTCACAGACAAACATACCACTTACACATGCAAACACAGAAATGTATTTTTAAATCATTTTTGAATGGTTTTGATCATCACATATCTCCCATGTCCTGCAGAAAACAATGTCACATATATTTTATCATGCACCAATGTCACCCAATGTACCTCTCCACCATTTTTTGTTCTATTTCCTAAACCCTACACTTCTCATTCATAGAATACTGAAAAATTTAACTTTGCAAATGTTAGATAATTTTAGTGCCTTCATGACTTTTTACTTTTCTCTTTGCTTTGAAATACCTCCCCAATCTTCTCAAATTGCTAAATTCCTGCTTATTCTCCAAATTCAAACATATAAACTTTTTACCTCCTCAACCAAAATCATTCAATTCCTTTCTTCCAAATATCCAGTCTTTGCTTATATATTGATTACAATAATTATTTCGCTGGCTTACATTGAAGTTAATAATAATATTTAATCTGTGTTTTCAGTTTTTCATTTATGTGAGTGCTAGATGGCACTCCTTAAAAGCAGACTTTAATATAACCGGATTATGTGATTATCTTAGCTCTTACTTCATAAGACTATGAACTCTTTGTTTACCTTGGTAGTATTACCTTGGTAGTACTACCAAATTATTAATTAGAGTAATAATATCTGTTACCATATCCTAAAAAACTACCATGTGCTACACATCTTAGCTATCTTATTTCAATGGATTCTTTTAAATAGCTTTGGGTGATAAATACAAAGTTTCTTTTATAGATAAAGTGAGTCTAGGAGAGATTAACTTGCCTAAATTCACACAGGAATTTAGTGTCAAATATGAGATTTGAATCCAGATCTGTTTGAAGAAAAGGTCTGTATGTGTAAACACTTTGTGCACAGTCTCTCAAAAACCAGCAAGTGGTAAACTTATCTGAATGTAAATTTACCTCTTGAGACATGATAATTTTCTTTTTCTTTCTTTCTTTCTTTTTTTTTTTTTTTTTTTTTGAGATGGAGTCTCTCTCTGTCACCAGGCTCGAGTACAGTGGTACGATCTCGACTCACGGCAACCTCTGCTTCCCGGGTTCAAGCGATTCTCCTGCCTCAGCCTCCCAAGTGGCTGGGATTATAGGTACACACCACTATGCCCAGCTAATTTTTGTATTTTTAGTGGAGACAGTGTTTCACTATGTTGGCTAGGATGGTCTCCATCTCTTGACCTCGTGATCCGCCCTCCTCGGCCTCCCAAAGTGCTGGGATTACAGGTGTGAGCCACTGCGCCCGGCCTGAGAAATGATAATTTTCTATTACATAATTGAATGAATTATAGGGAATAAAGCACTACTTTTTGTGTTAACAATGATAAAAGAAATATCTAATTCCATTCAAATGTATTATTATATAAGTGGCCAACTTTTAAAACAAAGCCTTTATTTAAAAAATAAATACATTGGGCCACAGCTATTTCTTGACTTTGGGATCATTTTAAGACAATATTCTTAATATTTCGTTGAAAATAAGAATAAGACAAAAAGATGATAATGCAGAAATTGGGGAGTATAAGTTAAACTGTTAGAAAGTAGGTTATGCAATCCATACAAAGACCTCTTATCAAAAGGCAGAGAAACCACTCAAGGATTACATTAAGTAATAGGGTTAAGAAGAATATGGTCTGAAAAAAAATGAGTATCTTCTAATAACTGTAAGTACATGAGTTTCTAAAATGCCATACATAATATCCATGAAATTATGTTGCATAATGTAATAACACGTTAGGCTACCATTAACACATTATAACTATGTCATTTGGAAGGCTAATTTTTTTGTATAAAACCACTTAACTACATAAAATTGAAAATAATGATTATTGTAACTACTTTCACTTTTCATCTTCGGGAGTTCAGGATTAAATACTCCATATGCAGTTATTTTATGGTGATGTGTATTTTTATGGAGTGGTCATATAGTGTTCTAAGTAATAATTGTCTTAAAATTCCAAAATACATAAATCATAAGATCTTTTCACATATTATCATTATGAGAAGTCAAGATAAGTCACTTAACACTTACTTAACAATGCATATAAAGTTGAACACAGAATTTGGATAAAATTTTAAAAGAAAACTGCAAGTTTCAAGACAAAGCTTAATGTTAAAAAATACAGGGCCCAATTTTCTTAGATCCATTTAATTCTTTTAAAGTACTGCTATTCATAACTATTTGAAATAATTTTTTACTGAACCAATTTATTTTAGGGAGCAGAAATCTCCACCTAGATTGTTTTTGTTGAGATTCATTTACAAAAAGAAAAAAAAAAGGAGGGGAAATAGGATTTTATGAGCTAGGCCATATATTTTATATGCAGATTTTTCTAAATCCATGTAAAATATTTTCTACATCTTTAGGAATAAGAAGACTGAGACTCAAAGAGGTAACAATCTACTTAATGTAACAGAGCTTATAAGCAATCAAGAGAGGTTTCCAAATCACCATGCAGTATGTATTCAGTTAACTTTACCTGAGCATTTATTAGAAACAGGGCATGGCCCTTGAGACTGAAGATTGCAAAAATGTTTAAGATACAATTTCTATCCTTAAGGATCTCACATATAGTGAAGAGAAACAAATAAGTGCTTGAAATGTAATGTGATAAGGACTGTAAAGGATCCATTTTTAAAACACTATAGGAATTTATGAAATCTTCCTGTAATATGTATATCATGACTAGAATAATACATTATGAAAAGTAAGGAAAGAAAAAACTGCAATTTGACTGAAACCTGTCCTTGTAGGTTCTATTTACCTGCTATTCTTTTAGTTTTCTCTTGTATTTTCTGGCTATTTAAGCTCAAATATCTGCTAGAAACTATTCTGTGAGCAAAGAACCTTGACAGTATGCTTGATAAATGTCATAATATACAATTGTTCATCAAATAGGAAATAATTTTGGATCCTAAAAAATTTCTACAGCTTGCCTTCAAGAATAGGTAAAGACTATATAAAGGTTGACGACAAAGTGTTCAAATGGAGATTAAGTAGAAGAAAGCCCCAAAGTGACTCCGTTGAATAAACAACACTCTTACACTTATCATTATATTGATTTCTCCAAATCTCAGCCACTAAAATTTCATTTGTCTTTTGTGATAAGGTTTCCCTCATGTGCAAAATTTACTGATTTTACATATGCAAGCATTACAGATGGCCATGTGCATTTTCTACCTCATTCAAGATTACAGTATTTATTTTTTAAGTAATATCTACATTATAAATCTTTAAAGTGTTAATGTATTTTCATGGATTTATGACTAAGATTCTTCATTCTATTCTTTTTCTCTATTATATTTATCATTTCATTCTTGTTTTATTAATATTTCTGGCCATAAATAAAGATCAATCCCATCCTACTTTTCATTATTTCATTTCTTTCTTCCTGTCTTTTTTTTTTTTTTTTTTTTGCATTGGAGTTGGCAACATATCCCAATTATTATCAGCTGCAAATTTAATTAGCATGCTGTTTATTTCTTCTTCCATATAATTAATAAAGTTGTTAGAGAAAACTTGGATGAACACCAAGCACCCCACCAGACAGCTCCCCTAAGTCAGATGCTCTGCCATTTATAATTACCTTTCTCTTATGGTCCTTAAGCAAATTTTCAGTGCTCATTCCAGAGCCAATTTAAATTAATTTGGAGGGAAATAACTTTAAGAAACACAAGAACTGTTTCACAGTTCCTTCTCAGAGCTTGGATTCATTTATATTTTATTACTCATGCCAAAACTATATTAATGAAAATGAATATTTAAGGACTAGGAGAGCAAAATCTGAAAGTTCTCAATGAGAGAGCATGGTCTCAATAAACATTTAAGACAAAGCTCTAATTGCATTATTTATGAGTTAAATGAGAACATGAAAGAGGCATTTACTTTTCACCTTTTGTGCCACTGATTTCCCATTTCACTTAATGAAATTACTAGCTGATTTCAAGTTTTATTAATCATTTTCTGGCATATAATATGCTACATAGTAATATATTAAAAAATTAAATTTTTGGCAAAATTGAAGAAATATTTTAAGAAAGTTTTATATTTAGATATCAATTTAACAGTTTTCAAGAGTAAAAGTTTAGTAGTAAGTGTTTTCTCAATTTTAAACTCATGTAAGGCCAAATTTATCCAAATTTAAATATTCTTGTGTTTCCACATGTGTTAATATACAAGGATATTATTATTGTATGTGTTACCATCTTTTGAATCCTATAGTCATAGAATTTTAAAGCTAGGAGGTACACAAAATAATATTGAATATAATCTCTTCATTTCATAAGTGAAAAAAAGACTCTGAACTCAATAATGGTAACTGGTTCAGATTGATCACTCTAGTAGTGTGATCCAAGTAACCACTTTTGGAATCAAAATTTTAGAAATTCAGTTCTCTTGAAGACAGATTTAAAATTCCTTATGTTCTGAACATGTTGATTGTGGCAGCAATCTTGAAGACTATTGTATTTGTACTGTGTGGATTAAGTAATTTCTTACATATTTGCCAGAAGCCAAGAAGTCATCACAATCAAAAGATGGTAATGTAAATGAATGGTATTAATATGATTAGATTGTTATAGCACAACCAACCTATAGTATGTGGAGTTATAAACTGCCTACTCAATTACTGGAAACAGACAGATATGCCAATGATCATTTGTCATAGTTACATTCGAGCTAAGGGTATTTATTAATAGATGAAAAGTTCCAGGAACTCTGGAAGGGCCAATAAAGAATTTTAACAGCCAGTAACCTCTTCTTGTGTCTAATCACAATAAACAAGCAGACATAATTTAGAGATTTTTGTTAAGTTTTATCTTCTCATAACTCACAAAGCAATTATAGTTACTTAAAAATCTGTAATAAGTTAAAATGTTTCCAAAGGAAACAGCTTTGTTTTTCTATAGTTAAGACTAATATACTATGTTCAAAATGTGCCTATTCCTTTATTTTTCAATGTGAGAGCTCAATGTCATAGGTATAAGTAAACTATATAGAATATTGATATTAAGTAGGTTTCTTTAAGTATGAGATCCACTGTTGCCAAACTATTCTCTTACATCCCCATTTTCTCGAGAAGCTATTAAATTTGAGATATGATGTGCTATTTCCACTTACAGGTACATCCCAGAATATAAACACAATACTATTTGCTGCGAATCGGATAATGCAAATTCTCTTTCTCACAAATGTCTAACATCATATTAGGGATCTATTTCCTTGAAGTGAAAAATCTTTCCAATAGTCAGAATGTAAATTATTGTTGAGGAAGCTATTAATATGCAAGCCAAATGTATCAAATGTTGTGGGAAACCTCCTAGATTAAGCCTCTTTACATGTTACACAAGTGTTCAAGCTCTTTAGTTTAATTAAGCCCCAGCAATTTATCTTTGTTTTTATTGCATTTGCTTTGGGGTTCTTGGTCATGAAATCCTTGCCCAAGTCAATGTCTAGAAGGGGTTTTCCAATGTTGTCTTCTAGAATTTTTATAGTGTCAGGTATTAGATTTAAGACCTTAATCCTTCTTGAGTTGATTTTTATATAAGGTAAGAGATGAAGATCCACTTTCATCCTCCTACATGTGGCTAGCCAATTAGCACAGCACCATTTGCTGTAAAGGGGGTCCTTTCCCCATTTTATGTTTTTGCTTGCTTTGTCGAAGATCAGTTCACTTTAGGTATTTTGGTTTATTTCTGGGTTCTCTATTCTGTTCCACTGGTCTATGTGTCCATCTGTATACCAGTATCTTGCTGTTTTGGTGACTATGGCCTTATAGTATAGTTTGAAATCAGGTAATGTGATGCCTCCAGATTTGTTTTTTTTTGTTTTTTTTGTTTTTTTTTTGCTTAGTCTTGCTTAAGCTATGCAGGCCCATTTTTGGTTCCACATGAATTTTAGAATTGTTTTTCCTAATCCATGAAAAATGATGGTGGTATTTTGATGGGAAGTGCACTGAATTTGTAGATTGCTTTTGGTGACATGGCCATTTTCACAATATTGATTCTACCCATCCATGAGCATGGGATGTGTTTACATTTGTTTGTGTCATCTGTGATTTGTTTTAGCAGTGTTTTCTTTGTAGAGGTCTTTTGCCTTCTTGATTAGATATATTCCTAAGTATTTTATGTTTTTTGAAGCTATTGTAAAAGGGTTTGAGTTCTTGATTTAATTTTCACTTGGTCACTGTGGGTGTACATTAATTTTATATCTGGAAACTTTGCTGATTCTTTTATCAGTTCTATGAGCTTTCTGGAGGAATCCTTAAGATTTTCTAGGTAAACAATCATATCATCACCAAACAGCAGCAGTTTGACTTTCTCTTTACCAATTTAGACGCCCTTTATTCCTTTCTCTTCTCTGATTGCTTTGGCTAGGACTCCTAGTACTATGTTGAAGAGGAGTGGTGAGAGTGGACATCCTTGTCTTATTCCAGTTTTCAGAGGGAATGCTTTCAGCTTTTCCCAATTCAGGATTATGTTGGCTGTGGGTTTGTCATACATGGCCTTTATTACATTGAGGTATGTCCTTTCTATGCCAATTTTGCTGAGAGTTTTAAACATAAAGCAATGCTGGAGTTTGTGAAATGCTTTTTCTTCATCTTTTGAGATGCTCATGTGATTTATGTTCTTAATTCTCTTTATGTTGTGTAACATATTTATTCATTTGAGCATGTTAAGTCATCCCTATATCCCTTGAATGAAACCCACTTGATCATGGTGGATTATCTTTTTAATATATTGTTGGATTCAGTTACCTAGTATTTTATTAAGAATTTTAGCCTTTCTGTTCATCAGGGATATTGGTCTGTAGTTTTCTTTTCTGGTTATGTCCTTTACTGGTTTTGGCATTAGAGTGATAGTGGCTTGATAGAATGATTTAAGGTGGGTTTGCTCTTTCTCTATCTTGTGGAATAGTGTCAGTAGGATTGAATGTCTGGTTGAATTCTACTGTGAATCCGTCTGGTCCTGAACCTTTTTTTTGTTGTTGGTAATTTTTAAATTACCATTTCAATCTTGCTGCTTGTTATTGGTCTGTTCAGAGTATCTAATTCTACCTGATTTAAGCTAGGAGGGTTGTATCTTTCCAAGAATTGATCCATCTCTTCTAGATTTTCTAGTTAATATGAATAAAGGTGTTCACAGTAGCCTTGAATGATCTTTTGTATTTCTATGGTGTCAGTTGTAATATCTCTCATTTCATTTCTTACTGAGTTTATTTGGATTTTTCTCTTCTTTTCTTGGTTAATCTTGCTAATGGTCTATCCATTTTACTTATCTTTTCAAAGAACCAGCTTTTTGTTTTATCTTTTGTATTTTCCATTTGTTTATTTCAATTTTATTTAGTTCTGCTCTGATCTTGGTTATTTTCTTTTTTCTGCTTGGTTTGGGTTCAGTTTCTTCTTGTTTCTCTAGTTCCTTGAGGTGTGACCTTAGATTGTCTGTTTGTGCTCTTTCAGACTTTTTGATGTAGGCATTTAGGGCTTTGAACTTTCCTCTTAGCACTGCCTTTGCTGTATCCCAGAAGTTTTGATAGGTTGTGACACTATTGTTCAGTTTGAAGAATTTTAGATTTCCATCTTCATTTCATTTTTTACCCAATGATCATTCAGGAGCAGGTTATTTGATTTCCATGTATTTGCATAGTTTTGAAAGTTCCTTTCGGAGTTGATTTCCAGTTGTCTTCCACTGTGGTCTGAGAGAGTATAATTTCAATTTTCTTAAATTTATTGAAGCTCATTTTGTGGCCTGTCATATGATCCATCTTGGAGAAAGTTCCATGTGCTGTTAAGTAGAATGTATATTCTGTGGTTGTTGGAAGGAATGTGCTGTATATATCTGTTAAAGTTCTTTTTTTCCAGGGTATAGTTTAAATCCATTGTTTCTTTGTTGACTTTCTGTCTTGATGACCTGTCTAGTGCTGTCAGTGGAGTATGGAAGTCCCCCATGATTATTGTGTTGTTGTCCATCTCATTTCTTAGGTCTGTTAGTAATTGTTTTATAAATTTGGGATCTCCAGTGTTAGGTGCATATATTTTTAGGATTGTGATATTTTCCTCTTGGACAAGGCCTTTTATCATTATATTGTGTCTCTCTTTGCCTTTTTTAATGACTGTTGCTTTAAAGTTTGTTTTGTTTGATATAACAATAGCTACTCATGCTTGCTTTTGCTGACCATTTGCATGAAGTGTCTTTTTCCACCCCTTTACATTAAGTTTATGTGAATCCTTATGTGTTAGGTGAGTCTCTTGAAGGCAGCAGATAGTTGGTTGGTGAATCCTTATCCATTCTGGAATTCTGTATCTTTTAAGTGGAGCATTTAGGCCATTTACATTCAGTTAGTATTCAGATGTGAGGTACCATTCTATTGATTGTGCTTTCTGTTTCCTGTATATCTTGGTTTTTGGTTTTGTTTTTTTAATTGTATTTTTGTTTTTTAGGTCCTGTGAGATTTATGCTTTAAAGAGGTTCTGTTGTGATGGTTTTCCAGGATTTGTTTCAAGATTTAGAGCTCCTTTTAGCAGTTCTTGTAGTGGTAGCTTGGTAGTGGTGAATTCTCTCAGCATCTGTTTGTCTGGAAAAAACTATATCTTCCCTTCATATATGAAACTTAGTTTCACTGAATACAAAATTCTTGGCTGCTAATTGTTTTATTTGAGGAAGCTGAAGATAGGCCCCAATCCCTTCAAGCTTGTAGGGTTTCTGCTGAGAAACCTGCTTGTAATCTGATGGGTTTTCCTTTATAGGTTATGTGGTGTTTTTGTTTCACAGCTCTTAAGATTCTTTCCTTCATCTTAACTTTAGATAACTTGATGACAATGTGCCTAGGTGTTGATCTTTTTGCAATAAATTTCCCAGGTGTTCTTTGAGCTTCTTGTAGTTGGACGTCTAGGTCTCTAACAAGGCCAGGGAAGTTTTCCTTGATAATTCCCTCAAATATATTTTCCAAACTTTCAGATTTCTCTTCTTCCCCAGAAACACTGATTATTCTTATGTTTGTTCATTTAACATAACCCCAGACTTCTTGAAGGTTTGTTCATATTTTCTTGTTCTTTTTTGTCTTTGTTAGATTGGGTTAATTTGAAAACCTTACCTGTGAACTCTAAAGTTCTTTCTTCTGCTTGCTTGATTTGATTCCTGAGACTTTCCAGAGTATTTTACATTTCTATTAGTGTGTCCATTGTTTCCTGAAGTTTTTTTTTAAAGTTATGCTATCTATTTCATTGTATATTTCTCCCTTCACTCATACCTGTTTCTAAATTTCCTTACATTGGGCTTTGCCTTTCTCTGGTGCCTCCCTGATTAGCTTAATAACTAACCTCCTGAATTCTTTTTCAGATAAATCAGGAATTTCTTCTTGGATACATTGCTGGTGAGCTAGTGTGATTATCTGGGGGTGTTAAAGAACCTTCTTTTGTCATATTACCACGGTTGGTTTTCTGGTTCCTTCCCACTTGGGTAGGCTCTGTCAGAGGGAAGGTCTAGGGCTGAAGACTATTGTTCAGATATCTTTTCCCACAGGCTATTCCTTTGATGTAGCGAGCCTCCACACACTGCTCTGTCCATCCAAGTCAGAGCTGCAATCTAGTCCTGCCTCCGTGCTGGATGCTTACTGTCATGGAACATTGGACTCCAAGTTCTTCAGCTTTGAGACTCAGAATGGCTTCCTTGCTCCTCAGCTTGCAAATGGCCTATTGTGGGACCTTGTGATCATGTGACTTAACACTTAATAAACTCATATATATATATATACACACACACACACACACAACTATATCTATTATATATGCCCTATTATAATATATATCCTATTATATATAACACACACACACACTCTCACACACATACATATCCTATTAGTTCTGACCCTCTGGAGAACTCTGACTAATACAGTGGTCAGTTAATGATTGGACATACATTTCCTTAAATGTCTTGAATTAATAAATCTCTCAGCTTAGCCAAGGAGCTCTGTGTATGTTATGGGGAATCCCTTAAACTTTCCATCAGCCTTCATTTCCTGCTGCCTCAGAGCCTCAAGGTTAGCCCTAAGTGAGAGACTGCAACCTTCTCAGTGTTACCCAGGCATAACTACAAGCTTGCACATGCACATAGCTTTCTAAATACTCAGGAATATGAAGGTATTTTTCAAAGTATCCTATGAACATCTCATTCCACATTTTTTTTTCTCTTTTAAGTGCTTTGCCAACTTTCTGATGGCCCCAGCTATTATTATCTCCTCAGGCAGCTACAAGGTTTAACAATGCCTGTTGATTGTTTTTTGTTTTGGTTTGGTTTTTTTAATGCTGGGAAAAAAAGGTTGTTTGCAGGAGTAAATTCTAAGTCAGGTCAAGTAAAGGCAGGCTCTGCAAGTGAGGGATCCAGGAAACTGCCAGACAGGTTAAATAATGACACTTCTCTGTGAACCGGCTTTTGAGGAACAATTCTGCTTCATCCAGTAGCTTTTAGACTGCTAGTTTCATGACTATTGTGACTGCAAGAATCTAAGGCTACCAAAGAGTAGAAATAGAAGGGTGAGAATATGGCAAGTTCAAATGTCATAGTTTGCGATTCATCTATCTTTTTTTTAAAAAATAAAAACTCTGCATATTGTTGCAAGCCTTTGTTTAATTTACAGAGTTCTAAAATATTACTTTCACATTTTTTTCATTCATCTTATTTATTTTATGAAAGAGCATATTTTTGAAGGTCCTTTCTCTGCTCTTCCAAATGTGGCTCTATCCCTCTTTGACATTTTAACTTTTTCATTTTTTAAGAGATTAGTCTATTTATTGTAAAGAATGCCCTCAATTTAGTTTTGTCTGATATTTTCTCATAGCTAGGCACAAATATAAACTTTGGTAGCAATGTGAAAGAAGTGATCCTGGTCTTTAGTGCATCCTCTCATAAGCCATATGATGCTTATCACATTACTTACAATGTTAACCGTACTTGGTTAAGGTGGTGTCTGTCATATTTTTCCAATATTATTATTTTTCTATTTGTAATTAACAAATATATTGTGCAGATATACTTTGAGAATAAGTAACTATCTTACTTCACATCTAATTTTTACCCAATTGGTTTAACATTCATTAATGTTTACCTTAATAAATTATTATGATGGTTGCCAATGTTAATTTGCTAATTATTTCATCCCTCCAATATTATTTGGCCATATCCATGTCTTTTTATCACAGAGAATTTAAAGATGATAGACCATAAATTCCAAGAAGATCAATACTATGTCTGTCTTATTCATGGCTGTAGCCCTGTGCTAAGAATACCTTTTAGGATGATCATTAATATATATTTCTTAATTAAATAAATGATGGACTAAGTGACTGAGCAAAAGGTGATGCTCATTTTAGTTATAAATCCTAAAAATAAATAGTAATAAATAAAAATAGACAAGTAACAATTAAGAATACTATCTGATGTTATGTATTTGCAGAATATACCACTCAAACCAATGGAACAGATATCAGCAGTGAAGAAATCTGGAATTGTCCAGTAATCAAAGCAATTAAACTATATCCTCAGGACTTGTAAATTAAGTTATACCAAATTTTACTAATAAAAAAGACATTAACTAAAAATGGTTATATTTTTGAAGTGATAGTTTGCGTTATTACTATTCAAAATGTATCCCCTTCATGTAAGAAAGTTACATTTTTCTTCCATGTTGGGCTCAAGTATGAGCCTGCCAATAAAATGTGAGTGAAAATGCGTAGTAAAGAATTTGCCTTTGCCCAAAGAGACATCTGGCCTTTTCCCTGGCTTCTAGGAAAGAATGTCCTAAATATTTACAATTCCCTCTGTGATTTCAAGTATCTTTATTATTTATGATGGGCCCCTTGAACCCCACCTAATATTTTATGCTAGCAAGGTAACTCATGATAGAGGCCTCTCAGACCATAGGGTGTGAGACTGACCTTCTGGGGGTGGTGCTAGAAACAGTTCAACCACGTGGACAATTAATCAATCATACCCGTTCAATGAAGTCCCAATAAAAAGTCTGTACACCAAAGTCTGGGTGAGGTTCCTGGTGTGGCAATACTCTATGCATATTGTCACTCATGGATGCTGGGAAGGTAATGTGTCCTAAGGACAACAGAAGCTTTAAGTTTGGAACCTTCTTTGACTCTGCCCCATGCAACTCTTCCTTTGGTGGGTCCTATTTGGTATCCTTTTCCCTGTAATGTACCATAACCATGAGTAGACTAGCTCTCAGCAAATTTTCTGAATACTTCCAGCAAGTTACTGAAACCGAGGATGGTTTCAGAAACTCCTTAAACTTGCACTGGTGTCAGAAATAGGACAGTCTTGGGGACTCTGCCCTCAGCCTTTGCAGTTTGGTTTACTCCAGGTAGAAGGTGATACAGTTTCAGAGCAGAGTCTAAGAGTAAATGAATATTTTGTGAAGCCCCCTTTTACTCTGTTTCTGCAATCCTAGAAGAATGGCTAATGAACTCTCCATAAAACTAGTTCTGTGAGTTCTTTTGATGAGCTGAACCCTCTGCCAAGCAGAGATGGCCATGCAGCATTAATGGGAAAAAGACTTTGCTGTATTAGTCAACTGAGATTTTAGGTTGGTTTGTTATAATATCAGAAACTACCCCACTGTAACTTATACACTCATTCTATAATATGGTAGACAAACAAAACAGCTATTTAGTATTTGTTCTATGGTACTTATTTCAGGCAAACACAAGTATTTGTTTTGCTAGAGAAATGTTTTATTATAAAATACGAAGGTAATTTATCAGGCCATAGTCATAATTCTAGTGTCCATGCAAATCAAATACCTTTGTTTTCATTCTAGTCTAATCAACCATCATATCTGCCTTCACAGTGAACCTATATTGCTGTAATGAACATTTCAGTTATTGAAACATTACAGTTGACAACTGGCCCGGTGCAGTGGCTCATTCCTTTAATCCCAGCACTTTGGGAGGCCAAGGTGAGTACATCACTTGAGCTCAGGAATTTGAGACCAAGCTGGGCAACACAGTGAGACCCTGTCTCTACTAAAAAAATATATATATATAAATAACTGGACATGGTGGCACATACCTGTCGTCCTAGCTACTCTGGGACTGAGGTAGGAGGATCACTTGAGCATGAAAGTTTGAGGCTACAGTGAGCCATGTTGGTGTCACTACACTCCAGCTTGGGCGACAGAGTGAGACTGTCTCAGAAGAAGAAAATTAAAACTGTCAATGAAAATATATAAATTAGCACTTTCCTTTTTATATTACTCTCTTACAAATCCCTTAGAATCTCATCGGTTCATAAAGAGGACCTGCAAAATTGAAAAAAGTTCGAAACATACCTACATTGATCACTTACATTACAGAGGATCTGCTTGCATTGACACCTTCTATTTGCGTAGCTCTTTAGCTGCTAAAATGTCAACTTCTTCAAATAAAATTCGTCCAAAGAGAGATGTTAACTACGTATGTGAAAAATGAAACTTTGCTATGATTTGAAGTTTTACTACCTTCTTTAGAGCATTTATATTTTCTCTTTATACTTCTTAAAATGTATTGATCATGTATTAAGTTATTCTCTTTGGAGTTTCCCTTTTGTGATAATAAATTATTGAACATGACATTGAAATAACATCTGCAGTATTGTATATTTCCCACAACAAATACCTAAAGAGTTGAAGTCAGTTGACACAGCAAGTAATTTGCTCTAACCATCTGTTCCATTCCTTTCAACAACTTTACATTCTTACCATGCCTTTGATTTCAATTTTTGTTATGTATTTTGTGAACAAATATGCTATGAAGAGCTGATGCACAGCTGTGTCAAATGGTTAAGCTAGTAAGGTACATTAAACAGACTAAGGGAGAGGAATAAGCACCCATTAGCCAAAAGCCAGGAATATCCCATTTATTTTACATAAAGCCCATTTAAACCTATACTGCACTGAACACTGCAATTTAAAATAGATGATTTTAATCACCAGCTACCTTCTTCCAGAAATTAACAAGAGACATTTCTAGAAATATAAAGATGGACTCAGAGGTTTAGAGCATCTACCTTGTTTCAGAGGAAAACCATAACAAAAGTTCCTATGGATTACCTGTTTATTGGTTACCGAGCATCCATTCTCATCCCCTTCTCCTGTCCACTCTTCACTAGAGAGACTGAAAAGTCTAGCTACTTTCTTTTCCAACCTGTCTCTTTGACAGAAACTGGTTCATATGATTAATTTGTGGCCAATTAGGGGAATCTGGTTATTAGGAGAAATACATTGTGAGCCTTCTAAGTTTTTTTCTGTGATGAAAGAAGACACAATAATGTAATATTCTCAAACATATCAGTCTGCTTCCCACCTTTGGATTTGATTGTGCAAGAGTAGCAGCCATGTGTGATCATGCAGTAATGTATGTTAAACCATGCTAAGATGAAAGCAGAAGGATGAAAAGACTCTGGGTTCTTGATGACAACACTGAGCTCATGAACCACTCATGGGATAGCCTGACTCTAGACATTTCATCCAGTCAACAATAGATGCAAAGGACCAGTCAAATAACATAATATGTCTCAAACCCTTGCTACACAGTGTAGTCATCATTAGCGTCACATAGGTGTTGTAAGAAATGCAGCATGTCAAGACCCACCCCAGAACCATGACAAAAGGCTTTTAGAAGATACCCAGGTGATTTGTAAGCACATTAGAGTTTAAGAAACACAGGTTTAAGGCCTCATAAGGTGGGCAGTGGCTTTATTTGCCGTTGCAAATTATCGTAAGTTGCACAACTGCTAAATTGCCGAGCATCTCTGGTACTGTCTGTTTACCCCGACCCAAGAGTAACTTCTCACAGCTTCTTTCCTCTGTGCTTCTCAGTCTTTCACAATTGAGAACTCATATAATTTTAGCTTAGCTTTTTTCTCTGTTGTCTTCTGTTCTTGCCTGCTTACTAGAGGAAATGCTTTCCTCATTCTTTAATTCATTTATTAAACCAAGGGCTCATCACCAAATACCAGACATACCTATCTAGCTAGCTAGAGAGAGCTAGCTATCTCTATCATCTATTTGTTTTTTCATCTGTGACATATATACACACACCTATATAATATGTACACATACATATCTCTATCTTCTGTTTATCTGTTTCTTCATCTGAGACATATATACACACCTATACAATATGTATACATGTATACAAACATGTATAGATGTTATATATAATGATTTTACATATAATAGATTATATATGTGTACACACACATACACACATATCTCCAGATATATGCTAGCACTGGCATTAACAAATAAGACATGGTTCCTATGTGTAACCTACATAGTACTCTTCATTATCCTTAAATTACTCATTTCCTTTTTGTGACAAAAAAATACAAGTTTGGATCAAAGGAAAATAAATACATGACACTAAAAGAATACTTGTTCATCATTAAAATACAAAAAAAAGTTATGTACTCCCAAAATTCTTAAATGTATTCACTGTAAAATTTTCATGGCAGACTTTTGTGTTTAACTTACTGCTTTACTCAAGAATCAGCGTTAAAGGTACATGATGCTAACAATGATATTTATTTTTCATTCAGTGATATTTTTAAAAATATATTTAAAGCAGGATTTATTTCTATCTATTCCTGAAAGGTTATACAGTTTCAAATTCCAAAAAGGTAATCATTTTGTGGGCTGGCCTGGAGCCTTCCATCATCATTTTTTTTGAAAGAATGGGTTTTTTTGAAAAACCCACAACATTTTTTGAAAGAATCCTTTCTAGGGCCGGGCATGGTGGCTCAGGCCTGTAATCCCAGCACTTTGGGAGGCCAAGGCAGGCGGATCACAAAGTCAGGAGATAGAGACCATCCTGGCTAATACGGTGAAACCCGTCTCTACTAAAAATACAAAAACATTAGCTGGGCATGGTGGCGGGCACCTGTAGTCCCAGCTACTCGGGAGGCTGAGGCAGGAGAATGGCGTGAACCCAGGAGGCGGAGGATGCAGAGAGCTGAGATGGCACCACTGCACTCCAGCCTGGGCGACAGAGTGAGACTCCGTCTCGAAAAAAAAAAAAAAAAAAAAAAAAAAAAAGAAAGAAAGAAAAGGAAAAATGTTGCCGTTTACCAAAGGTATATTTTGTTCTGGGTCCCATTCAAGAGACTTTGCATGCATTCTCTAATTTAGTCCTCACAATGTCAG
The DNA here is from genome assembly GCF_049350105.2 of Macaca mulatta. Classification (NCBI taxonomy): domain Eukaryota; kingdom Metazoa; phylum Chordata; class Mammalia; order Primates; family Cercopithecidae; genus Macaca; species Macaca mulatta. The sequence goes on along the minus strand of NC_133417.1, from coordinate 68,089,950 downwards.
TATGACAGGAAACAGTGCTGCAGACAAAGACATAGCTGTATTAAGAAATGGTGAAAACGAATGAATGAATATGTAACAAAAGATAACAAATGAGTATGTAAGGAAAGAGATTTTTCCATTTCCACTGTGAATGTGGATTCCAAGAAGCAAAGACATATGTCTTTAAAATAAACTTTTTTTTTTTGGCAAGGTAAACATTCCCCCCCACCCCCCACTCAAGACTACATTCACAAAGAAATGCTGTCTCAATTTTCAGGAAAACCTCTGATACTGAGACTGATGATTCCATGGGGCTGCTTCTAACAAAAGAACTTTCTGATTTGTGTTCTGTGGAGTTTATGGGATTATTTGGCTTGTCCCTTGAGATAGAGCTGGGAGGTAGGGGCAGCTACTCCAAAAGGCCTACGGAATCAGGCCCGCCATTGCGGGTGCCCTTTCTGCTGGCTGTTCTGGGCACCAGATGCTTCTTCCTGTTGTTGTGACAGTTGGGTAGGCACTGTGTCTTGATTCTTTTCATCATCCTGCTGGGCCTGTTCCTGAACTTTTGACAGTAGCTGCTGCTTAATGACAGCAAGGCTGTTGGTGAAATAGCTGTCGCCTGTGTTAAATGATCTATAAATCTATGATCAAACACTGCAGTCTGGAGAAAGTGGGTATAAAGTTAAAGGTGGCCCAACCATTTAATAAGATGAAATGTGAAAGTGTTGCAAGGAAGCGTAAGTACAAACAAGGCTTAACACCATGGTCATCAGAATATAAAGACTTCCTTATTACAACATGGGGATGACCTGGCTGCGGTTTTCAAATTCAACAGTGAGTTGCATTTTTGATTGAGTCTCAGAAGTCAGAGGGACTTCCCAATGAGTCCACTTTCCTGGCAGCCAAATGCTAGTTATCTGCCTCTCTCCTGCATGCATCTGTTCTTTAGGATCTGTACAAGGCAAAGTAGAGATTGCCTTCTACCTTATGAAAGTTAGTCATTAAGAAGACTTTAAGTTTTATCATTTTTTTGAAAGATTTCAAGAGGCCAGCCTTTGAAAGAGCTATGCCAATATAGAACATTTAAAGATAAGAGGAGAAAGATCATCAGTTATTTTTAAGCTATAAAATCAACCATAGAATTTGTAGACTGAAGGAACTTAGATCAACCTCAAGCTTTTAATTCCCCCTCCTGCTTCAGTTTGAGTTAAACTTTTTAGAGCCACATGAAGTCTAAGATAAACAGAAATAAATTATCGTTTTTAAAAAACTCTGATCAGAGATTTGGTGCCCAACTTGGATCTGTTGATTAAGCTCCTGTGCACCCAGCAGCCTTAATTCCTAATAGACAGTGGAGGCAGGGTGCAACAACATGAACCTCAGTGTCTAACAGCCTACAAGTAGACTTGAAGGTATATTAGACCACCTCTGCCTTAGCAAATGGCAATTACCTTGCAAGGGAAATGTATTACCTTAAAGGAGTTACCTAAGTTTGAAAATTATTTTTGTTTTGTGTTGTTTGGATGGAAGAGTGCTGGAGGCTAGATTTTAAACAGTGTGGGGAAAAAAAAAAGGGAAATTAGGGCCAGAAAATAAGCTCCTCCTAACATTATTCCATAGCCAGTTGCTGGACAAGCAAAACCATTTTCATAAAATTTAAATGAGATGTTTAAATTGGCTCGCTGTATAAATTACTCTACGTGAATATTCTTCTCTTTGACATACATGCTGATTTTAGATCCATCCTGCTGCTACATGGAATGTAGTTTATGTAAAATGGCTAAGGATTGAGAAAAAGGAATTTTAGTTTGGCCCAATGAGCAGGTTAAACTTATTCTCTTCTCCCAAAGCTTACATTATTGGTAAAATTAGATGCAAAAAAGAAAAAAGCTTACATTAATGAAAAATTAAATTTGAGCTCTTTATTATAGAGATGTAAGAAATTAACAAGTGACAGTAGGATGATTTCTTTAACAGGGAAAATTTTGAGTTCCAAGAGCTTACACTGCTTGAGGAAAAAGAGAAAAATCGTAGGCATCTAAGGACAAATGTGACCTAAGAAATTAGATATTACAGTTGGTTTCATGACTCTTCTGAGACCCACAAGTTTCCTCTGATGAGAAGCAGAACATTGTTTCCAATGCAAGGTGTGAACAGTGAAGCCAATAGCGGGTTCACCCATTCTGTCATATCCACTCTTTGGTAATTCACTTCCCCAAATGCACTGAGGCTGATTTCCTCTCTTCCTCTTCTGCCTTACTTTTGTCTGAAATGCAGTGCAATAGCTCAACATCTGAAACTTCAACTTAACTAGAAATGTCTTCCCTGAGGTCATGGGAAGAAGCCATGGGCATGGGTTCTTCAGAATAATCCCTTGCTCCCTAAGTCACATTTCATCATTAACACAAGAACACTGAATATGGAAGTATTTTTAATTGTGCCATTTTTTGTTTTTAAAAAATATGAGTTCTTTCCTTTATGAAATACAGAAAACATGCCAAGTAATTACATTGACTCTGAGGAATCCAGCGTATTCTTGTGACATTTTGATTCACTCAAATATTATGTTTTCCTTATACATTTTCTATCTTTGCACACTTTAAATTTGTATTCAGAAAAATATTTAGAAATTCACATAGTAATCTTAGTGAACTATCTTATATTCTCCAATTGAATGGTACACTAATACCAAGGAACTAGAAAATTTTAAACATTAAAGTGGTTACAAGTCAGCTATCTTGATAATGTCTGATTAAGTCAGAAACTTTAGATGTCTTTAGCATTGCTGGTGAGGGCATGTAGATTTCAATAGTTCTAAATGGCACCTGTTATGAGCTGAATTGTGTCTCCTCAAAATTCATATGTTGAAGTCCTAACCCTCATTACCTCAAAATGTAACTATTTGGATACAGAGTCTTTGAAAAGTAAGTCAAAATGTGATCTTAGGCTGGGACCTAATCTAGTACGACTGGTGTCCATGTAAGAAGAGGAAAAGAGGAAAAGAGGGAAAAGAGGATGTGTGCAAAAAGAAGACCATGTGAAGATATGGGGAGGAGATGACTATTTACAAGCCAAAAAGAGAGACTTCAGAAGAAGCCAAGCCTGCTGATACCTTTGTCTCAGACTTCCAACATCTAGAATTCTGAGAAAATAAATACCTGTGGTTCAAGCTACCCATTCTGTGGTACTTTGTTATTGTAGCCCTAGAAAATTAATAAAGTACCACAGGGAATGGAAAGAGTCAATGACTTTCCTAAATTACCTTGCCTAGTCCCCCCAAAATAGTAAACTCTGAGACAACCTGGGTGACTAACTCCTAAAGTAACTCATTCATTAATTATTCAACAAATATGTACCAATTTGATTTTTTTCTACTCATTTGTCACTTGCTACATTATGGAGATACGAGGCCATCTTCTCAAGAAATTCAGTCTGGTAGGAAATACACGCATGGAGAAATAATTATAATCAGTGTGGGAGAGGTCAAGGTAAATGCATACATTCCTTTATGTATTCATTCGCCTTTCAAATCCAATGCACTCTTTCTGAGATGGTACTCTGTGCCAGCACTAGCTGGAGAAACACTGAACTTTCATAGCAAGACATTTTAATGAAGGACCCCCTAATAATATATCTATTCTCTCATGAAGAAGGAAGGTGTTATTCAGTTGTGTTTTACTGGTTGTCTTCTGGATGTCCCATTAGTATGTCACACAAAAACCTCCATGACAGTGCCTACTCTCTTCCCCAGGAAGTGCTCTTTCCTTAGTTTGTTCCATCGTACTTTCATCCATCCAGTCACCCAAGTCAAAATGTGAAATCATTGAATTATCCTTTCACCCTTACCCCATATCTTGGGTCATCAGGTCTGGTGACTCATCTCAAATATCTCTAAACATTCTAACTCTCTTCAAACCTTATTATTTATTGTAGGCCTTAATCATCTCTTGCCTATATTATTGTAGTCTGTAATTATTATAGACTACAATTTACTGACTAGATTATTTTCTATTGTAGGAGAACTTCTACCTCTTATTGCCTTTAATTTTAATCCATCTTCCGCAGTGACTCAAGAGTTACATTTCTGAATGAAAACACAGATACATCATTTTCTTGCATAATCTTTCATGATTGCTAACAAGACATAATATAAATTTCCTTAACCCAGTGCAATAGCTCCTGTCTGCTTCTCCAGCCATATTCCCACTGCTTAACCAGAATACATCCTATGCTCATCACAGAAAGTTAAGATTTTCACATTTTAAATGTAAACCTGAGTAAAAATAGAAAAAAAAAAAAAAAGAGAAAGTTTTTTCTTCAGCAATTGTCAAACTAGGGAGAGGATAACCATCCTATGTCTGAATATTTGTGTGCTCTTTCAATGTTTATGATTTAGTATGTTCTTGTCTAGGTCTTGCATTATTATTATTATTTTCCCTGCAATATGCATATAAGACCTTGCTACATGTGGTAAGAAAAATAGTTTCCAGTGAAGAATATTTTTAAAAAAATTAAAACATTTGAACCTTTAACTCAATGAAAACAGTAAGCAGATTGCATTATATTTTTCATAAATAGTGAGATATGGTATTATGTCTTATGACCTCAAAATATTATATGGCATATATCACTCCAGAAGCAGAAAAATGGAGTTATTAAATATAACTAATAATATAAGTAGTTGTTTTCTCATTACATAAATTTGCTAAAATATTTTATGAACAATTTCTTCAGAATAATATATATTTGGAAAATGTTGACATTTTCAAAATCACACAAAAATGCTTTGTTACTTGAGAGCAAAAAGTGACAATCCAAGTCTTTATATATTAAATTCCTAAAATTTAATTTAATTTTTAAAAACAATTAAATTCAGGGTTTTTCCCCCCATAAAAAAATCTAATTGCTGCTATTCCAAGTCTTCCCTTTTGCATATATTACACTGTTAGAAGTCAGTAAATATTTTTTTTCAAAATACTTGTCCAAAGACTAACAGTTTTAGCCCATCCAACCATAAATATTGTCTTCCAAAGTTTCAGCTTTCCTGAAGCAGCTGTTGAATTCCTAAGTGTTCTAGGAGGGAACAGTGCATGGACTGCAAGGATGCCTCAGGATAAAGGCCCTGAATACTATGCCAAGAAGCCCTGATTATCAGAGAAAAATAACTCAGCCTGATTTTAATGAAACCTTTTTAAAGTGGAGGAAAGGCAAATAATGTGGAAAATATCAGTGACTTCCAAAGCGGGTCGGAGAAGGAGCCCTAAGTCTATTCAGAAGATTATTTGATATCAGACAACAATTAGATAATCTCTTGGAAATGAGTTAATGGATGGCCCTCATCTGGCCAGGTGTGTTCCCTCTGTTGCAAACTAAAGCCCAAACTGTATCTGTTAAAAACCTTCTGTCTTCATCAGTTGGGTTTGGAGACATAGTTTTTCCAGGACTTGTAAAGAAAGCTTTTCCTGATCTATGAGTTTGTGGCTAAACAAGTTTCCAGGCCCCAGGGCTGCTAATTTAACAGCTTTCACGAGTATTAGAGTTCAAGGAAAATAATCCTTGTTAAAAAGTGTACATTAAGTTATTTCTAACTAAACCATGGGAAAGGGTCTTCTTTACCAATTACTAAGTATTAAAAAGTTACCAATTATATGCGGCTTTACTGACAAGGTCATTTATAAAAGAATCATTCAATCTAGTCAAAGAAAACCACCACTGAAAACACAGCTAAAAACAATACTTCAGCTAAATTTTCAAGAAATTAATGTTCTGTTATCTATATTTATATTTAGAGACGGAGCGGTGAGAATGTTTCATCCTTGAACTAAAGGACTGCCTCTGAGCTCTTTGCAGAGAAAAAGAAGAAAGTTTGATTGCAGTGGCAGGCTTGAACAATTTGGATGTGCAGAGTATTGATTTCTCTCCTGTATTTATTCTATTTTTGTGTTAGGAAACGTTAAGTATCTAGAGAGGGATGGCAAAGTGGACGTTTTTAAAACTGTTTGACATGATTGAAAGCCTTCATATTTGTCAAGGTGTTTACCTGCTATATGGAATCGTTTTGTTTTCACATATTTGTTCTCAACGGATGTCATATCCTTGAAATGTGGCAGATTCATGTTTCTGAAGTATCCATTTTTCAGTTTAACACCAGATATGTCAGTTGTGGACTGGGGAGCCATGGTATGCTGACATGAGCATGAGTTTCTGTGCCCCTTTTTACTGATCAAGCAGCTGGTTAGTGCAAGGAAGAGTCTGCATTGCACTGTTCAACACATGGATCAAACCCTGTTCTTTGCACTGTATTCTAACCAGCCATGGCCATTCTTTAGTCATGTCTCAAAAGGTACCACAGTTCCCAAGTTGGTTTCTCTGGCAACTGTAGAGACAGTTGAATTACAATTCATAACTGACCAGTCACTGGCCCTGGGGATATTTATTTATCTGCCAAGTTTCCATGTGGCCTGTGGAGTGCGGAAAGTGGCCGCCCCTCCCAGTTTCCTGAGTCCTTTGAGACAGAACCAGTGAACCACGACCCTCTGTTCTGATCACTAGAAAAAAAAATTTTTTTTCTTTACAATTCATTCAGAACAGCTTTGATTTTCTTTAAAGATTGTTATCCCAGGCAACAATGCTGCTTGTTTTGGATTGTTTTTGTGCTCTTCATACCTGTTGAGCTTTGATTATGCTGAAGCTGCCAGCTCACTTTATAGAGAGTCAACTGGAAGGCAATTTGAATATGTAACCTATTTGCTTCCTTTACAAACTTGACTCACTCTAATTTGGCCAGATATAATGAGAGCAATAACTTGTTAGGCTACTAAAAGATCTTTCAGTATTTCTTATGTGGAAGCCATTTCAGATTAGTTGCCTTAAGCCAAAGATAGTTATCAATGACTCTTTATGTCCTAAATAAGTTTGTGGAAAACTCTTTAGCCCTTGAAATAATATTTTGTATCATTCCTCTTAGGTTTCTGTGTAAGAAGTTTTTACATCTGCAAACACTAGCTACTTTAAGCACTGAAAGTCTGTCAAATTTGTCACAAGTAGAGAATTATTCCAAATATGCCTGATATTGAGAAGCATTACATCTTTTGGAAAATATGCAAGCACATACCTAATCAATGCAATATTGGTTGATGCAAAAATAAATCACTGAATTTAATAGGGTTATTGCAACTCAATTTGTAATTACTTAGAGTTTCGTTAACATTTATTTTGCATTACCCGTGAACATTGATTGGATTTAGATTGGTGAAGATTTGTTAGACTGATGTGAATCTTTGCCTTTAAAAATGACATCAGGGTCCATATAATGCCCCGTTGTTAGAGGCAGAGACTGTGTAGAATTGCTGGCCTATGAGAAACAGAGCCTGTGAGCACCAGCACCACAGAGGCATCTCACTAACGCCACTCAAAGAAGAGTACTCCTTTTGCTTACCATTTTCAGTCACATTATCGATCACCAGCACCTTCAGAAGAAATGTTACCACGAATGGTACAAATTGAGCTGGAGAAGTAACTCAATTAACATGATTCCAATGCCAAGGCCACTTTTTCAGGATGTATTCTTACTCACTCAGTGACTTTCCTGTTTCATTGATTCTGGGCACTTGGGTTTTGTAAGAATATATATGACCAAGTGCTCTTTTGCTTTTATGGCTTACCATAGCACAAATTGCTGCAGATGTGAATGTTCTTATTGGCATACATGGAAGAATGACCTTACTTTATAGCACTATTATAAAAGCATGGTTTAAACTAGCCTTTCAATTTTTGTGTGACAGAAGAAGGGGCTAATCTTATGGGTCTTGACCTCTCTCGAGCATTCAAACTATTGATGACAGAGCACAAGGCTTTTTACATTCCGGCTTGTCATTTTCTTGGCCTTAGATGGTACCCAACCCATTTCAGTGCATATGTCTTATTGACATCCTGCGTTGGAGGGTGATGTGTCTTCTCAGCTTTTTAACATCTCCAGTCTACCCTTCTGTAAGGATTACGGAAAGAAACAATTGTCCTTACTGAGTCCTAAATGTAACTTTCTACATCTCCAATTCATAGCAACAAAAATACTACTGGAGGTATACGATCTCCCGCCTTATTAATAAGCATACCTAATCTATACAATATTTCAAGCAACTGGTTGATCATCCAATTGCATGATTCAAATTTGTTCACCAAACTGGATCATCTAGAGACATCTTTAATTTCTATTACAGCATATGTCTCGAATTTGTTTTACATTTTTTACTGAGGTTTCAATGAGGATCCCATCTACTGTACTTATTCTTCCTTAAAGCATTTAGCAATACTCTGTACAAATTTAAGCAGAAACATTCTGATTTCCCTATAAAACTATACAAATAAAAATATGCAATTGTTAAGGATATACTAAATGCAGTCTAAAAGAAGATGTGAACGATACTAAAAGGGGACATCCTGAGTTATCTGCCAGTGTCGTGGTTTTCCTTGGAGATTCCTAGGTCCAAGGTGCCTGCTGCTCTTTCATTCCCTCAGAGGGATTGTTTATGCAGGTGACGTCACCAGTCTTACCACATACAATTGGTCCCAGAGTGTGTGCTGGCCACAAAGGCACCCATGTAGAGTCTGGCTAGCAGAGTGTATGTTGTCCCGGAGAGAGCACTTTTACCAACTGGGCTGCCTAAAAATGGATGAGACTGGCAGACCCAATCAAATTTTCATCTCCTTTGTGAGGTTTGAATGGGACATTCAAAGGAAGGCTGAAGACAAAAGGGGAGTAAAGTTGCTGAGAGATCAACAGAAAGGAAGCAGTAAGCAGAAACTATGGGGCTGCAGAACTCTGGGTTAAGAAAATGCCTCAATAGAGAGGAGAATAATGAGGGTCAGCTTGCAAGTGACAGCAGGAGCTATAGACACAGAGAGAGAATGACTGAGCTGGCATGATATGGAGCACTAAAGCAGGGAGGGAAGGTTGACGTGTGCTGAGGGGACACCTTGGTTCTCTAGAGCTATTTATATTCTCTAGAATATTTTTACCCTAAATGATCATCCAGTTTGCCATGGTACCTGGCTCTGTGGTTATGGTGGTATTCTAAATTCTGTTTTGAACTCTGTGAGCCAAATTAGGAGTCTATTTTGCTCTTCCTCATTTCCCCATGTATCTTCTCAATAAACCACAGCCGGAGTGTATAGCTGTTCTTAGTAGACACAAACTGGCACAATATTTATTTGTGGGGACAGTGAAGAATAGATGATCTCTAGATTAGATCATGTGTAATCATAACATAGCAAAAAGTTATAGGTTTGGGAAAAAAGAAAAAGTCTTATGTTAAAAGTAGTAGTAAAAGCATTGTCAATAATTTCCCAAACTGTTTCTTGAAGGACAATGTGTTGAAGCTATTCTTAAAAATGGGGTTTGGGGATGAAAATAATGTGTTATGTGTAAGTATTATTTATGATGCACATTAGCTTATTGAAAACTCTATGAAGTCTTGCAATTAAGAACAAATATTACTTACGTTTAATCCAGCAAGAGAAAACACCTTTTTTTCATTTCATCAGAGCAACAAATAATATCTTACCAAATTTTTTTCATGGTATGCAGTTTCTAAAACTTCAGTTTATATAAATGATCTTAATAACCACATTACCTCTTATAAAAGATAGCTGCCCTTGAGATTGCATTTAACTGTGAATTATTCTAAACTTTAGAATTCTTATTGCTTCAAATTTCCTGCAAGAAGTTTTAAAAATCATACTAAAGGCATATTGGTTATTAAAAGTTCTGTAAATACCAGCTTGAAAAATTTCTGTCTCTTCCTACCCACCCTATAGTTGTCTGTGCTAGAGGAGGATTTTGTTTGTGAATTGCCAATGCAACTTAAAGGTTTTGCACAAAAATTTTCTAATCTGAGGAAATTGGAAGAATGATAAAATGTGGATATAATCATCTTAACTCCTTTGAAACAACATGATAAAAATAGAAGGGACCAATAGGAATTTGGATGAATGCATGTTTCAACCCCTCTATGTGGTTATAACTGGGTTGAGATAATCCTTACCACAGGGTATTAAAATGTTGGGTATTCTGAGACATACAGTTTGACACACAAAGTAAAATATATTTCAAGTTTTATATTTCAATAAGGAATATATAATTAACACAGCTTTAATAATGTTCAACTTGAAAAAAAAAGAAAAAAGGTTTTAATTATAAAAGGAAGCTTTGGTTTAATCTAAGGAGATTTTTAGAAATGTGAGAGTAGAAAGTCAGTTGTAAAATTTTGTGGTATCTCCTTACTAATTCTTTAAAAATGTAATGGCTGGTAGAATATAGTTACATGCAATCTTTATTTCATAGAATAGCTTTGATCTCTGTAATAATATTTATGTGTAGAGTTGTTTGGGGGAAGGCAAACGTTAAAATTTTCTGATTGTTGAAGTGATGAATCCAAACTTTGAAAATCTGGTAAAGCATAAAAAAGAAATTACCACCTACTCATAATAAAGCAGTCAGTAATATTGACTCTTTTATATTTGGTAGATATTTTCTTTCAGTCTTTTTTATGTATACATCTTTTTACAGAATTGAGATACTGGTAAATAATATTTTTTAGACTTACCCACTATTATTTCATAAATATTTTAATACTTTTGTACTATCCTAACAAGATTATTAAAAAAAAATCTCTCCAGTCCTCATTTTAAGAGTTACATATTAATAATATTCCATTGCAAGTTCTTTAACATTTCTCCTACATTGGTTAAATCAAGTTGAATTCAATGAGTCAACTTAAAACTTCAGTTTTAACAATAATACTCTGATATAAATCTTTTTTTCTTTAAAAAAATTTTACTCTAGGAAAAAGATGATTAATGGATCAAATGTTTTAACATTTAAAAACTTGTATTACAAAAAATTTGGTATAAATTTTACAAATATTTAGGAAAAAGATGATTAATGGGTCAAATGTTTTAACATTTAAAAACTTGTATTACAAAAAATTTGGTATAAATTTTACAAATATTTACATTATACTGTATATTAGAATATTCATATTTACTCATCTGTGAATCTCTTCTTATCCTTTCTCCACTTACCTAAATGGACTTTTTGTTTTTCTTGTTGATTTTATATGAAGTTTTTGTACACTGACCCTTTATTTTGCATATTAACCGCAGTATTGACAAGTATTTTTCCAAATTGTTTGTTCTGTATGTTATTTTCCTAAATAGGAGTTGGTGTCTGTGTTCTACAAGCTAATGCTATTTCTACTGTAATTTCTCCATTTGCTTATGAACTTATTATATCCATTTGTTTTAGGACTTGCACAAATTAAGGACGAATCCCTCTGTAGGCTGTTATACTTACTGTAAGACAGAATTTTCAGAATCCCTATAGAAGGACTTTTAAGAAGGCTTTCTCATTCCTTTATTTCTCAGCAATTTTTTGGAGGTGGGGGAGGAGGTATTATGACCTTCTTATAAAACCTCTATGACAGCGGAAATGGTAGGTCTGTGGTAACTCACCAAAATTCCCAATTTTTTTGATTCTGTGAAACCAAAGTTTTCTCTACTCTCTAAGAGAATCCAAGAGCATAACTGCCACTGCTTCTAAACAAAGCAGCTTTGAATGTGAGACTTGGCAAAAGTGATTTTCTCCCCCTCAATATAATCTTTCACCTGGAAAAGAAGTACCTAGATCTTGGGTAGCTTTGTTCATAAAAAATAGACAATCATCACAGACTGTTTACTTTGTCTGATTTATACTGCCTTTTCATGCAAAACTCAATTGCAGGGTCCACTTTAAGACTATTTGATTCTATCTCATTGACCTGATGTTTGTGATAATATTGTTACCACTTTTCTTAAAATTATGTAACTTTAGAATAAGGTTTAAAATTTTGTATGACAAATACTATATCCTTAGTCTCCTTTTTCTCCATTTCCCTATTAATACCTACTTAATCTTTCTAACAAAATTTATCAGATTCTAAAATTATGCCTTTGGGGTTTTTATTGAATTTTCATTCAATATATACATTAAGTGGAAAATAATACCATCTTTTAATAGACATCATAACTCACAAAACTCAAAATTTCCAAGTTTCTCTGAAGTATAATATATAGCAGAATGAAATTTGTTGTGGTGGGAAGAACAGTGCATTAGACATTAGGATATCTAGCTTCTAGGCCTGGCTCTGGATTTTCTACCTCTGTGAACTTGGGAAAATTAATTCACTGCTCTAAGGCTCAGTTTCCTATTTGAATAATGAAGAGGTTGTATTAGATAAGGCATTAGAATGGTCAATGAGCACTAGTCCAATTGTGAATTCAATGAGCATCTGTTATTAAAAATAATTTTTGTATGCCCACAGGATACTTAGCAATAATATCTCAGTTCAACAACTACTCTTCTTCTCATTTTAGCATTCCTTTTCGAGGTAAAGATATACTCCCTAACATGAATAGAAATTATTATACATTTCAAAAAATTATGATGCCATATAGATTACTTAATTACAATTGGAATGGTACTGTGCACTACACATAAAAAAGTATAATCTAAGATTTGATTAATTTACTTTTTAGTGACATATAACCCCACTGTTCTTGTGATATCATAAATGGAACTTCAGCATACAGAATTTAACGCAGTAGGAAAGAAGTCCTAAACCACTAACAAAGAAAAATCAAGTTACAAAACAAACGTAACTAGTAATATACTACAACATGGATTTAATGCAAAATAATTTGGTTAAAATGAAATCCAATATTGTAAGCACATTCACATTATAGATAACAACTTAAATGTAAAAATAACTTTTAAAATGGCTTATAAACACTAAAGATCACTTATGTAAGATGTGAAAACTGCAGTAACAAAACATTCTAGGTTGTAACAAAACATTTATAGATAAAACATCTCCTGGGATCTCATTTATTTTTTCTGCATTTAATAGTATGAATGAGAAAAGGAATGAGGGAAAAGGCACAATCCCTCTTAACCACCAAAATCTGGAGGTGACATATCACTTCTCACTTTCCTTAGTTGTGTAGTGCTTCAAAACTGTAAAGGAATCTGAGAAATATAATCTAGTGAAATACTTATGAAGCAGAGAAGAACACACTTAGTGATCAGCACTAACCATTTATGCCCCAGTCAGTCATTCTAGCTGTGAAATATTATCTCTTTTATTTTCTTAACATACAGACACACAGAACCCTCTCCCCAAGAAAGAACACACAATCCAATCACTGCATCCTGTGTTAAATCTACGTTATGCATATGATGGACGGTACTCTCCAAAACTCCAGATTGGGTTCTTCATTGTTTGGAAACTATGAATGAAAAAGGTATGTTTCTTGCTCCTCTCTCATCTAATAGGTGTGCATTCTGCAGGCCACTTACCCTGGCATTGAGGAGTGAATGCTTGCTCTGATGCTGTTCTCTGGAAGAGACTCACTTGCCCATTGTTTTTGGTGTCCCCTCTCTGACATCTAGGAATTAATTATTTGTCAGTTATTCTCCACGACCACACCTAAGGTGGGCACTGAGGTGTGTGTCCTCCTTGAAGGCTGTGCAGTTTTTACACACTGCTTCTTACGGAGTAAGCTTGGGGGCCCAAAATGTGTTTCACAGCTTGAACAACCAAAGGTTCTGTTTAGACTGGCCTCATGGTTTCTTTAAGGGTTTTGACAAAAGCACAGTAGGTATGGAATTGATTTGCTTCTAATCAAATCCATGTGCCAGTAACCATATTCCTTCCTAGACAATTTTTAAGCCCGGTTTATTTCTTGCTTCTTTTCCCCTCTCGCCTCTCTGCCTTGAATTACTTATGCTAACTTTAGGCCATCTAGAACCAAATCCTGATCTTTGCCACATGGTTTAGTTGCTGCCTGCAACCGAGACTTGTCTCTAAGTCTTCATTGCTCAGTCTTCTCAATTCTATTTTTCACGAATTGATGTTTGGTAGCAAGTTCCAGAACTTCTGGTCTCTCTCGGTTCAGTTCTGTATGTTTGTGAACCTATTAATTATTTGTGTAGCCCATCTATTTTATTTAATTCCTTTCCAAAGTTACCAGGAGTCATCTAATACACATTAGTCATTCTTTCCAACTTTTTTTAGAGCAACCTGCTCAAAGGCACAAGCTCTGCCTTCCAAGGTAGTCAGCAATTTTACCAAATGTTTTGCCAAACAGTATCAAGGTTCTTCAGCCCTACCAGCCTCCAATATTAATTGGTTGTACACTAAACATGGCCCAGTCACTAAGCTTATTACTATCTTGGGTATTTTACATTATTATCTCACTCTTGGCATAATTTTCTCTTTTGGTAAGTAGATCTTTATGGCTGTAAGAAAACACCCTAGTTTCTCAGTATCTTAAATCCATAAAGATTTATTTTTCAAACATCGAAACTCACTATATGGTTGGCAGTGGAGCTATATGTCATAGAAATAAACCTCTTCTCTTACATAGTTCAACCATTTTCTAGGGCTTTATTCCGCTCTGCATTAAGAGGCTGAATGGGGAAAGAGAGAGTGTGTTGAAAACATGCATATTTTTGGGCCTTGGCCCAAAAGTGAGACATATAAGCTCTGCTCACAATCCGTACTACTGCACCAATTGCAAGAGAGGCTGGAGAGTGTATTCCAGTGTTTCCAGGAAGAATAGGAACACTACTGTACAGTTCTGCTATAATTCTACAAACTACCTGACAAAAAGCACAAATATTTAGTGTTTGTTAAAAACTTTTTTTAGGAGCCATCTCTTAATTCACTTCCACTATAGTGTTAGAACAGAAAAGAATAGAGCAGTGATACCTTTTCCTCTCTGTACTTTCCTATAACTTCCTTCTACACCTAGTTGGTCAGGTATTACAGCCCTGGCATCAGGAGAAACTCGAGTGCTCCTCTGCCTTCCCTGTAGTATGACTCCTACTCCATTCTCAAAGTGAACTGTTGGAAGAAGGAGGTGATACAATTCCTCAGAACTACTTATATATTTGATCATGAGGAGAGGTGGTTGTGTATAGACACTACATAGCAATTATTGGTAATTATGCAATTCCAAACAATGCATACATTCTTACATATAGATGCTGAGTCATAATAATTTATATTTTGCTATTTTTAAAAAGGTTTCTTTAAAAATACATTTTAAAATAAATATATTATTTTCACCACAGTGAACCTGAGAAATAATCAGTCCGTGGAAAATTGAGATCTATAAAAGAAAAGAACACATAAATTCTCTGGTTTATGGCTGGGTAGGAATCTGGTAACTCTGCCTACAGAGGAAGCTTTTTAATAAAACTCATGAGCTACATGGACATAATTTGAAAACCATTGATCTAATCTGTGCAGTAGAGAGTTCCTGGTTCTAATTCTTTTCCCAGGTAACTGCAGTTCCTTCAACTAAAGGTAGAGTATATATTTCCACTCCTTGACTCAGGGCTCAGCTATGTGACCTTACTTTGGCTAATGAATTTAAGTAGGTATGATATTAGCAAAGGCTTGAATTGTGTTTTTATGCTTGAATGCACTTCTGCATTCTTCATGAGAAGAACGTGCCCCAGGTAAAGCAACACTCCAAGCGGCATGACAGACATGTGGCACACAGAGTTCAACTCAACCCACTTCTTGGAGCCAAGACTATCCAAGCCTAGCTGAGCCTAGCCTGGCTCATCCAACCCCCAGTCAACTGGCAGATTCATGGACAAGAATAAATGATGGGCTGTTTTAGGCCACTGAATTTTGAGATGGTTTCCTAAGCAAAAACAGTTAACTGACACACCTCTTAACAAGTTAAAAAGAAAAGAGACTATAATGAAAGTTACTTGCAAAAGGAAAGAGCCAGAATATGTAACCAGTTGATTTCATTTTCAGATAGGTGGCCCTTATAACATGCTCTTTATTTCAAATTTAGTTTGTACAGGTAAACTATGGTTTAATTTCAGAATGGCAAAGCTTACATTTTCTCAACATAAGCAGAATTAAGATGCTATTAGAGAATTAAGCTTTGTTTATGCTTTTTGTTATAGTTTTCTAGAGCGTACTTTTAAGCATTGGCTACAAGCCACACTGGGACATTAAGTAATCACAATACTAACACATTTCAATATTCAGTTGGCAACAAGGCCTACAATTATAGTTAAGCTGTCATTCTCTGTGTCTGCAATTACCAAACCAATGATAAGGAGATTTTTATGATTGCCATTAAGGGTTTAATTATGACTGAGTTAGATACAAGAACAGTTGTTAGCTAGACATCTACTCATCCCTGTGGGTAAATTGGCCCATCTAAGGAGAAGGCCTAGAAAGACAGGCCAAAGTAGTAAAGGCAGCCTATCAGTTAGCTGTATTATCGGGACTCAGGACACTCTTGCTCCCTCTTTCAGTATCTTCATACAGTGTGAAACCACTAAGTACCTCAGTATCCTGGGAGGGCTGATTGACCTCAGGTGAGGGCACTCTATTGTTCTGATGCAATTCTATTGCTCTAGGCGTCTGGCTACTTACTCTGTAACAAAAGGGTGGAATAAAAGAAAATTATCAGCACCTAAGTAATGACAAAGTAAACACTTTGAGTTGCTTCAAAAAGAACTGGAAGACTGGATCACAGATTCACTGGTTTCATTTACTGAATGTTCCTGTCACTTTAATAGCCTATTTACAAATATAATCCAAGATTAAATATTTAGTGACTTTATTGTAAACCATATCAAACAACTTCAATCTAAGCATGTCAGAGGAGAATGTAACTGTTGTTTGACAGGTTTGTTTATCAGCAGATAATAAGCCTAAAGTGACATTGTCATTGTTACTTTTTCTTTTTTTTCAATATGTGGAATCCAGACAACACTATGAACAAAGGACCAATTAGAAATAGCAGAGACAGAGCTTTATCGTGGAGTGCTTTGGAAGAGCTAGTAAGAATGTTAGATCAAAATGGAATTAAGCAAAGGTAATCTGATTTATCTGAGCATTTGAAGTACGTATTGTCCTGATTAGTTGTTTGTTTGAAAAGGATAGCAGTGATTATAACACAGATAAAAAACAAATTTCTGCTACATAAAAAAGGAATATTATTCATTTTCTACATGCCAAAGTTATATTAACAAGGATATGAAGAACCACAGTTATGGTTCTAAATTTTTTTCTTCAGCTCAAACCTGTTTTCCCATTTTAAATATTTTAAAAATAAATTTGGTGAGTTTTAGACTGTACCAGAGCATCAAGAATTCTCAATAGGAATTTCATGTCACAATAAATTATATTTTTCAAAAGTATGTAAAATTTGGCTTAAACATAAAAAAGTAAAATTATTTTTACATTCAAGACACCTTGGAAAATTAACAGAAAAATGCTGCACTTGAAATTACCCTAAAAAATCAATAGCATTTCTAGACACAAATAATGATCTAGCTGAAAAAGAATTCAGAAAAACAATCACATTTACCATAGCATCAAAAATCACCTTGGAATAAATTTAACTAAGGAGATGAAATATTTGTACACTAAAAACTATAAAACATGAATGGAAAACATTGAAGAAGACACAGATGGAAATATATTCTGAGTTGATGAGTAGGAAGAATTAATATTGTTAAAATGTCCATACTAGTCAAAGCAATATGTAGATTTAACACAATCCTTATCAAAATTCCAATGGCATTCTTTACAGAAATAGGAAAAAAAAAAAACTCACCTGAAACTACAAAAATTTAAAAATATAGGTGAAGGTATGACACTTTTGATTTAAAATTATATTACAATACTATGATAACCAAAACAGTATGGTACTGGCATTAAACAGAAACACAGACCTACAGAACAAAATAAAGAGCCCGGAAATAAGTCCAAACATATATGGTCAACTAATTTTCAACAAGGACATCAAGAGGAAACAATAGGGGAAAAACAGTTTATTTCATAAATGGTGCTGGGAAAACTGGATTTCCACATGCAAAAGGATAAAATGAAACCCTCATCTTACACCATACCCAAAAATCAACTTGAAATGAATAAAAGACGTAAATTAAGACCTGAAACCATAAAATTCCTAGAAAAGAACATAGTGAAAAAGCTGAATCTTGGCTTTGGCAATGATTTTTTTTTTTTTAATTTCACACCAAAAGCCCATACTACATAAGTGAAATAAGTAAATAGGACTACATCAAACTAAAAAGCTTCTGCAAACAAAAGAAACAACAAAATGAAAAAGTAACCTACAACTGGGAAAAATATTTGCAATCCACATATCAGATAAGGGGTTAATATCCAAAATTCATAAAGAACTATTACAACTCAATAGTAGAAAAATAAATAACCTGATTAAAAAGCGGGCAAAGAATCTGAACAGACAATTTCTCCAAAAAATATATAAAAATGATCAACAGGTATATGGAAAGGTGCTCAATATCACTAATCAGAGAAATGCCAATGAAAACCACCATGAAATATCTTTGACTATTATCAAAAAGACAAGTAAGGCCGTATATGATAGCTCACGCCTGTGGTCCAAACAACTCAAGAGATTGAGGCAAGAGGATCTCTTGAGCCCAGAAATTCAGGCTGAAATGAGATATGATAAAGCTACCACCCTCCAGCCCGGGTGAAAGAGTGAGACCCTCAACTTAAAATAAAATAGAAAAAGACAAGAGGAAACAAATATTGGCAAGTGTGTGGAGATAAGGGAACCCAAGTACACCTTTGTGGGAATGTGAATTGGTATACCTAGTTTGGAGTTTCCTAAAGAAATTAAAAGTAGAATTACCATACAATCCATCAAGTTGTCTTCTGGGTATATGCCCAGCGGATATAAAATAGTCACCTCATAAAGACATCTGCACTCCCATGTTCAGTGCAACATTATTCACAACAGCCATGTGTCCATTGATGGAGGAATGGATAAAGAAAATGTGGCGTATACATATACAATGGAATATTATTAAACCTTAAAAAAAAGGAGATCCTGCTATCTGTTACAATATAGATGGACCTGGAAGACATTATGGTAAGTGAAATAAGCAAGACACAAAAAGAAAAATGTTGCATGATCTTACTTACATGTGGAAAATGTATATTTTTTTAAAGACCATTTACACAGACAGAATGAAACAGTGGTTACCATGGAGTGGGAAGAGCATTTGGGAAGAAATCGGAAAATATTGGGTAAATAACGAAAGGAAGATATGTAGAATGAACAAGTTTGCAAACCTAATGTACAACACAAGGACTAAAGTATTGTATTAGGGATTTTGTTAAATAAGTAGAATTTAGCTGCTCTTAATACAAAAAAAGATAACTATGTGAGATGACAGATGTTTATCTGCTTCACTATAATAACCGTTTGACTATTTATAAGTATCCCATAACATCACATTTGTAAAACCTAAACAGACAAAGATTTCCTAACAATCAAAGAACCATAAGCTAACAAATAGGTGTTTTTTCAAGCTTCTAAGTTTGTGATAATTTATAATATGGCAATAGATAATTAGTACAAACACTATAAAATAAAAGTCTCTAGGGATGTGGTATATTATTACATTATTTAAGTAAAATAAAGTTTAATATTTTTCCAAAAAAATTAAAAATAGCCTTAAAATGAATTTAAGCAGAATTTTAAAATATTCTAAGTTAATGATTTAAGTTAGACTCAGAATTATGCATTCATTCAATTTAAAAATATTTAAATTAACATTTACTAAATTGTTACATAGTTCAAAACATGCCAGGTTGATGTGCTTTTTCAATCAAGCCACATGTTAGAATTTAATGCAAGAAAACTTACTCTTTTAAGTGGACAAATAGAAAAAGATAAAATATCCCAAACAGCAAACTCAATATAAAGCCACATTAGGAAAATGGCCAGGTGACTAAAAAAGGCAAAAGTTTTAGAAATTAATACATGAAAAGAGAGCAAGATCTAAAATACACAAAGCGATAATACAGTACATATAAAAGTAAGGAAGATCATTCTTTAACAGTCTCCAGTTAGACATCTTTTCTGCTACACAGAATTTAAAAAAAAACACACACACACAGGAAAAAAACATGTACAAATAAAAGAGATTACTGCATTGTTTATTAGTTTTGTGTTTTGTTGTTGTTTTTAAAACACACTTTTATAGTATTCACTATGAATCAGGCATTAGCCAATAGCTAGACGTTTTGCAAAATCAACTTATATGACCTTTAAAATCACTCTATCAAAGAGACATTAATATTACTCCTGAAGCTCAGAGCAAGTAGCAATTTGCTCAAGATCACATAGTAGTAGTAGAGGTGGGATTCAAACCCAGGCTGGCTGATTCCAGAGTAAGTGCATGGAACCACTATTATATTAGTAGCTCAACTTCTTTGTCTATATATATATAGCCCCACCTATTTTCATATTTTCAGGTTGTTGCAAATAAATAGCATATCTGCTATATATACTATCTATGTAACGTCTATCTAATATTCAACTGAACTCCAATTTCAGCCAACATGAATTACATGCAGTTCCTTTTGGAATGTAGTTTTTCCCAAACATTTTCCCTAGGAAGAAACATGTTTTATAATTGAGTTCTGGCAAAGTCTGTTTAGAGAAGGCAAACAAGCCAGAAATAATTGTCACCAATGTTAATTTTGAATTATTAGAAGTTATCTATAATTTACATAATTTTTTTAAATAAGTCAAATACAGGTTAACTCTTTATACCTGGAACTAAAGCCTACTGGTTGTGTTATTAACAGATTATATATCACTTTAAAAAGCAAGATAGTGACTGATTACATTGTGGAGATTATAGATAATTAAAATACATTACTGAAAAAACAGCTAAAATAATATCTACTACAACAAAATCTGAAACTTTCCTAGTGTTATGAAAATGGGTACTTGTAACTTGGGACAAAAGTTCCAGTGACAGTATCATATATTGATTCAAAAACTCTCAGGATAATATATCAAAAAGTGAAGGTAAATCTTCCTGGGAAATCTTTCTAGATGACAAAGATATGACTCAATTGATTAAAAATAAACCGATCTCAATGATGCCTACTAAGTATTTAAATACAATTATTTCATGGAGTATGAGAGTGGAAAATGTTCCTATCTGAAAATATAATTTTCTGTAATATGTGCCCTTAGTTCTGTAATTAAATTTTTGAAAGAAACACTGTACATGGACATTTGACTTTTGAATCTATAATACTGAAAGTTTACATCCAAAACTTTTCAGGTGTATATGTGCTAATTATGCAGTTTTTTTATATAAATTTGAGTGCGTATTATATTAAATATTCTGCATTTACTAGTGGAAATGTTATCTGTAGTTGCTGTCCTCATTGTATGAACAGCAGAAATGAAATTAGGAGGCTCATTCCACTAGATCTGTATCTAATTCTGCATTTTGTTGAGTACTGTTAAATGGCAATATTGACTCTTATGCTCTGCCTTTAAACATACTTACCTTTAAAACTTGAATAATATATGTGTACTTTTATTTGTGTCGGTTTATAAGTATTTCATTATTTAAAAAAATTTTTGCATATATATCATATACATGAACATTTGTGCGTGTGTGGCATGTGTGTCAGTATTAACAGTCTTATGCTATTGGAAAATTGGGCTTATGCATTTATTCCCTGAACTTGTGTCAAGTACTAAGTATATGTATTACACCACATGCTTGATATGATTGGTAAACACAAAATATTCTTGAGGGAAGAAGAAGAGGCTGCATCAATTGGAGATCATGCCTTGTAAGTAACAGTCTGTCATTAAATATTTTCTGATTATTTCATCATGTAAGTATAGTTTTTATAAATGTGCCACAAAATGTAGGCTCATATGCTGGTGGAATACGGGTTTAGTGTTATTCAAAAAGCTGGGCCTTGTGGAGAAATTTAAAGAAATTGATTGACACCAGTGAACAATGGCCTGGGTTGGGGGAATGACATAATAAGAGTTAGGAAAAGGGCCTTATAACTGACAAGAATTCTCATAATATTTTTAAAGAACTAATAATGGGACTCACCTGGGTAGACAAATGAGAAATAGTAGCTGTGTGTTGTATGTGTTCACATGAGTGCATGCACACCAGTGCCTTGAAATTAAGATAGGGTTGGAGTTAAGTATCATAAGAATTTACATTTAAACTACTGCTTAACAAGATGTCCACTGAAGATACCCGATTGAAAGAAAATTCTTGATCAAAATAACAGCAACATGAAAATGGGCTATAAGTAAAAAGATTCTTACAATAGTGTGTATGAGAAACTAAAGCAGCAAGAAACCAGATTCTAGGCAAATCATGATAGGGAGATAGCTATGTCAGTAGAGGAGAGGAGTCTTTTCATGATACGATGAAAGAATACAGCAGGTTGTCCCTCTTGGAGAAAAGTAGTAACCATATATGTATTAAATTGTCAATACAGTACAGTACCTGGGGTTTTGTTATTACTAATTATACAAAAATACCCATTGTGAGCTCCAAATTTGCATTTTTCTTTAAATTAACAAAATAATTCCATTCCCCATCTCATTACTAGATATGTAAAAAAACAAAAACAACAACAAAAAACCTAAAGGCAAAATTAAGAAGGCTAAATTATATACATCATCAGTCTTGGAGAAATAAGAGAGAAAATGCTTGAACACAAACTTCCTCCTGAGAGACTGGTCCACACAAACTTCCTCCTAAGAGACTGGTCCACAGTGCCACCTTGTGTTGATGACCCAGTTCTTCTGTTTTGTGTTTTGTCTTGTTTTCAAAATCTAGTATTTCTTCCTCATTCCAAATGACAGGCAGAGGAAGTATGGGTTATTTCGTCCTAATTTCAAATTAGTCAACTGAAGTACTGAAACATGAAGAAAAAAAGTATTTACAATAATTCTTGTTTACTAGTTAACTGTTTTGTTTACTTTGTTGCAAATTAGTGCACTTTTTCCCTACTAGAATGTGGTTAATCTATTCATACCATTAAGAGGTATTGGGAACAGACAGAATTCTGTACTGAATCTAAGGGTAGAGCCAAACAAAATATGATGTTTTGAAGTAATTGCAATCAAAGATGGTAAATGACGATGGTGTGCACATTCTAATATAACACTGAAGTTAATTTGTATTGAGAAGGAGTTTATATATTTTTATATCTATTTTTAAATGGGTAGAAATGACGGACATTTTAAAGAAAAAAAAAATTGTGAATTCACTTTTTTGAGAATCACTGAAATAGAAACTGATGAAATCTAAATTTCAAGTCTTTTTATTATCTCTAATCCTTTATTATTTGAACAAGTGATTACAATTTCCACCAAATTGGATCACCTTCCATTAATCCCTGGAAAGCTGGTAGATAGAATGCTTAGGGAAGAATATTTAGATAATAAAATACAAGCCCTATTTCTAAAGCTACTATCCAGAATTTACTTAAGCCCCACATGTCTCGGGATGCTTTGGATTGAATATTTTTTCTTCCTAGAAAATCACAGCATCTGTTTTTCTCTATCCTGTCTTGTTTCAATGGCTGATTCATTTATGGGAAAATAAGCTTAAATTGGCTTTTCGTATTTTTCCTTTTCCTCCTGTTAAATGACCTTTATGTCCTTAAGTACAGCCTGACATTTAATTAGAAAATTAACATAGCATATGTAACTTACCTCGAGTGTAGTTTACCAATATACTAGGCCTATCATGAAAATAAAAGTAAATCCCTCAGATTTTAACTTATTCAAATTAGTATAACTTTTTAATTCAAAACTTAGCTATACTAACATATATCTGGAGTCTTTATTGTAATGAAACAAAAAGTTTAGTGTATTTGGTTATATATATGTCATATGTATATATAATTTTATATATTTATAATTATATGTAAATTTTAATGTAAGTTTTTCAAGTATATGTATAATTTATACATTTAACACATGTATAATTCTACTAAAACCTGTATTTCATATAGTTGTGGTATGTGCTGATAATGATATGCATTCTATATACTCACTACTATGCATAATGAGATTCAAGTATTCAATAGTAATTAACTATAAGCAAATTATCTAATGAGGATAATTTTAGTTTCCATATGAATTTTACTATAGGCAACCTTCTTCCCTTTTAGCACTGAAGTCAAAAATTCTTTTATTTCTGGAATTTGAGTATATTAATTAAAATTTCATCCTCCTATGACCAATTCAACAATATGCTTAATTATTGTCAGAGAATTTCGGTTTTTATAAAAGCACATTTCTTAAATCACAAACTAGAAATTTGTCACTAACAATTTTTCAAGATGTCATGTCTTTCCTTTTCATCATAAATATTGTCATTCACTTGCAGAATGCGTATTTTTGTCTATTTGAGCTGCATTATTTTTAGAGGAAAAGCTGTTCAATAGATTAGAGAATCTGAGCTAGCCAGTGGAGAACTTAACTACGTAAGTCCACTACACCTAATTATAAAAGATGAAGGTTTTAAAATTTGCATAATTGCAACTGTTGGTAGGGGTCGCTAACATATTTGCATTATCTACTTATGTTCCATACCAACACTTTTAAGCACCACTTTTAAAAAAGTCAGCTATGTCAGATGCTTGTGGGTGTCAGAACATCATAACCTACAATGCAGGCAATGCCTTTTTCTACGAACACCCCTGGGTTCCAATGGCTTTCTAAAATCAATTTCTACGTTTTGATACTATTCCATCTTCCAACTTTTAAAAACAAAGTCTTTCTATCCATAGCTGCATGTAGCAAGAGAAATGTACAGTCCCTCTAAATCAAGTCCCAAGTATTCATTTATGCCTTTTACAAATAATCATTCCATTAGCTGTAATTCATAATAATTAATATTTACAAAGATGGCATTCACACAGTGAAAGTGCAGAGTAAATCAAGAATAGGGCTTGGTATTCATCGTAAGGGCCTTTATACTTTGGAGGCTAAAAGAATACCTAGATCGTAGGAAAATGGATATCAAACATCTTTTTAGAGCTGCCTACTGTTTAAATGTCTAAATAATATTTGAAATAATTGAATTTAAAAATGGAAAGGTGGATTAATAAATCAGTGTTGAAAATTTGCTAAGAAAAATAATGATGATAATAGCTATCATTAATTTGGTGGCTTCTATGTGCAAGGTCCAAGCACCTTCCACATATTATTTCTATCTCATTAAAGCCCAGCAAGGTAGATTTTTTTATCCCTATTTTATAGGAGAAGAACCTAAAGCTCAGAGAAGTTCTGTAAGTTGCCCAAGAGGTTATAGAAGTTAAACATGAATTTAAACAGACTTTTTATGACTCTATGGTGTGTGGTTTTTTCACCATTCCATTCTGCTCTCTTCCCCTAAAATTACAACTATATTTTATGAATAACACCTTCATGATAGAACCTTAATAATCTAGTTAATATGACAGATCATTGCTCTAACTTTTTTTGCTAGTAAAGATTATTAGTTGTCCCCAAAATAGCATCAAATGCATTTCATTTATTTCCACACTTACTCAACTAATACTGACTCCTGGCACTGCACAACATGCTACTATAGCCATAGTGAGAGTATCAATTAAGAAATGAGTGAAGGCCTAGAATATCATAATAAAACAGTAAACATTATTATGCCAGTGGTAAAAAATAGGTGACTGTGTAGGTGGCTTTAGAACTTGCTTCATAAAAATGGGCAAACCAAAAAAAAAAAAAAATTAGGAATTTAGAGGAAAATGCTGTGGTACAGAAAGTGTAAATCAGGGTTCTGAGGCCTGGCAAATTGCTAAAATGAATTTGCAACAGGAAGCCAAAGCATTCTTACCCTCTCCATTACTAGGCCTGCTACTTTTATCATGTCCTGCAGTAGATTTACATGCGGCATTAATGATGCAACATTGTGTATGAGTATTGGGAGCACATTTTTTGGCATTAGGAGGTTTCTAGAACAGAATATTTTAATTCTAGTTTGTAAAAGAAAATGTGTCATTCTTGGCCTGTTCAATGTTTAGTCAGGTATAAACACTTAAGAGAAACAATTAAGAAAGGAAGATGATTTTTAAAAAAGAAAGAAAGAAAAAGACATTTTATTTCCATGATGAGTCATGCTTTGTAGAGTAAGTAGGGAGTCAAATGGTCAATTTTTTTTTTTTACTATACAAATGTAACTAGAAGTTAATTTATTCAGTCATAATGCTATAGTCATAAAAAAAGCATTTGCTTACAAATCAAGTATGACAAGAAGATACATTTCCTCTAATTAATATTGCTTGTGGTATGTTGGCAATTTCCAATAATCAAAATTGCCACAGGAAGTAAGGTTGTTTTAGCTGGCTCCTGGTGAACGCATCCATTTACTTCACGCTTACAGTAAATATAGATATTTTACTTACATTGCCCAGGTTTCCTTCAGTTTCTGTTCTCCTGAGGTAACTTCCAAGCCCCGCATTTTCTGTAACTTGATTCCTCAGCATTTTCCAGAAAAGAAAGGTATCAATGAGCTGGTGGTTTTATTGTTTACTCCTTTATAATAGTATAAAGCATTTTATCATTTTCAGCTTTTTCAGTCATAGAAAAGAAAGTATATAACTAGATTCCCTTTTCGATAAAGATAGAATATCACTATTTCGTATAATACAATCTATGCTCAGATTTTTCTGAGCGTCAAAAATGTGTGTGTGTGTGTTTGTGCTCACATATGTGTTTAGCATGTTTACTGTCATATCTTCATCTTGATAATAACATAGTGTATGGCTTTGCATGAGAATTTCTTCTTCCTGCAGATTTTGATTTGCTAGTTTTTGAACTCTTGATAAATTTGGTGACACTGTGGCTGATCCACTTTATCCCTGCTTTGTTTGGGTATGGTCTTGCTGTCTGAGGCACCACTTCCCCATTCCCATTGACTTCAGGAAAGGTTCATTAGGCCTGATCTCTCTCAGTCTTTTTTCTTCCTCCCCTTTCTTCTCTCTTCTCCACGCTGGACTCTGGGGCTCTTTATTCCTCAGGTCTCCTGTAGGTTAAGCCTAAGCTCTTATCCTCTCTTCTCTTTAACTCACAGTCGGCATTGGCATCTGTATTCAGTAACCCTCCCTATGAATAAATAAAAGCAGGTACCAGCCTCCCAAATCTCCAGGTCTGGCTGGACAAACAGCTTGAGATGCAGCTCCTGTCACAGTTTCATGTCACCTTGCAGCAAAAAACTTCCCAAGGCCATTGAGATACATCTGACACTAACTTTAATTCCCCCGTGTTTATGTTTTCCAGACTCCTACAAACCTTCTATATAACCTACAAATAATTAGTATCTAAAGAAAGCCAATCTATGGACCTGGATGTCACATCAAGGCCGAAGGAATACACATATATGTGCATGGGATAAGTAAGGGTTTCTTTATGCTTTTCAAAAGGTCTGATCTGTTGGTAGACAACGAGGGTCTGAGCCACTTTGAGCAGTTGAGTAATTTGTATTTGCCAACAATTTTCACTCCCCACTCTGTATATAAATGATTCTTGTTCTTGTTAGAAATTCTGCCTTTTTCAAATAGTATACTCCTTCAAAAATACTCCAAAATGATTGCAGTCTGAAAACAAATCTTGTGGTGGGTCGGGCTAGTACTCTAGTTCTTCTGAGGTTTGGCTTTTGTTTTTGTTTTTATACATGAGGTTTAAACAAAGTTCAGCCATTCATATTACTAGTTTGCAAAACATTATTGTCCTTGGTATATTTAAGTCCCCTATATATTGGTGAAATTGGTTGGGGTTTTTTTTGGTTTTGTTTTGTTTTGTTTTGTTTTTTGAGATGGGGTCTTGCTCTGTCACCCAGGCTAGAGTGTAGTGGTGCAGTTTCAGCTCACTGCAAGCTCCGCCTCCTGGGTTCAAACAATTCTCCTGCCTCAGCCTCCCGAGTAGCTGTGAGTACAGGAGCCAGCCACCATGCCTGGCTAATTTTTGTATTTTTAGTAGAGACGGGGATTCACCATGTTGGCCAGGCTGGTCACTCAGGTGATCTGCCTGCCTCGGCCTCCCAAAGTGCTAAGATTACAGGCATGAGCCACTGCGGCTGGCCGATTTATCTTTTAAAAATTCCATTTTATCCCTGTTCCTCAGTCCCATTTAGAACTCTCTGAATAAGCAACCATTTAAATGTGTAGCTATTTATTATATTGTGTTCTTGGCAGATGGATATTGACTTATGTGGATATATTTGAACATCAATGATATTGTTAGATAACTTTCCATTTTCTACTTTTATCTACCATGTTTTTAGTACCCATTTTAGGTTTTAGGTATACAGCTCGTTCACTGTTTTTAACTGCTGCATAATATCTATGGTGTGCACCTATCACACTTTGTCTATCTGTTAGAGTTCTGAGCTTCACTTCTGAGTAAACAAAAACAGACAAATATCCTAAAGATTGTTTTCTCCTTTTCACTTAGACTTTTTTTTCTTTTTGGTGTCTATGCCATGAGAAGGGGGATATAATGACTTAATGATGGAAAGAAAGGGAGGAATAATACCATCAGTATGAGTCATTCAGGCTAAACAGGATTAAGTCTTGGGTGTTTGTGATTCAATATTGTATAGCAATAGGGTCTGCAGGTTTGTATCTGTTCAGACTTCCTGGGTGCCAATCTTGGCATATCTATTTACCATTCACTGACTACTTACCAACTAGTAACCTTAGATTAAGTTACTTAAACTTTTGAGTATCAGTTTCTTACCAGTAATATGAATATAAAAATAATACACATCTTAATGTCATAATGCCATAACTTAATGCTATAACTTAAAGCCATAACTGGTCATATGATCCTACTTAACATTAGGAAGCCAAAAAATGAAATCTCACTAAGTGCCTAGAAGCTGGAGAGCCTGAAATATTCAGTGAACATCCTTAATGACTACCATATGCCTCACATGGTTGTTGTAAGGATTAAGGGGTTTATTTCTTATCCTGTGGTTAGTACAGTACCTACAACACAGTAGACATTGAAAAAATATTAGCAGTTATTTTATAGTTCTTAATAAGACATAAAAGACCTTTCATGCTTTCCAACACTCTCCACTTAAACATTGTGTTCTATTACTTTCCAAGCCTCTCTTTTCCCCACATGCCACAAGACAAATATGCCAACACTTTCATCATGTTTCAGATGAACAGTACCCTGCAGTAATACCTTGATCTTCATTTTATTTCTTTTGGCTCTCCTAGCCATTGACTCCTTGCCTGTCCTGCCATTATAACTACATCTTGCCCATTGGATCTACATGCCCTACTGATCTTGATGACAATTCACTCACAGATGTCTTTATTATGACTTTCTTTATATGCTTTATCACACAAATAAAATTATTGTCCAAGCTAGCACATTTTTAAGAGTGAAAGGAGAGCAATAAGTAAAAACCAGGGCTGTGTCAGGGAAACTGGAAGGGATAGTCACACTACTTTCTCCATTTCAGCAATAAATTAATGGGTGTTTTAATAGCATCCTATGTCCTCCTTATTCTATAGGGAGTTCGTTTATCAGAGTAATCTTTGCCCTGAGGATTTTCTCATTTTTTTTAGACACCTTGAGAATCATTTTTCTTGAGCTCCCTCTCCTTACTTCCTCCTTCCTCGAAGTTAGTAAATTTCTTTATGTTCCCAAAGCCACAGGGGTATACTTCAAGTTGTATGGAAATTATTTATTTACACATCTAGCTCCATTGTAATGTTATGAGGTCCTTGAATTCAGGTATCTCACTTCATTCGTCTTTGTATTCCCAAGAACTTTCAGAATCCTGACACATGGTAGGCAATCAATGTTTGTTGCATGGATGAATGTGGTCCCAGAAATGTAATACCTTAATTAAGAGAACCAGATCTTTAGTGGGTTGGGAAGTAGGTATTTCAAGCTTTGTGGCAGGACAGCTGGAGACAGATTTTGAGGAAGAAGGTATTTGTATAATGTCCTAAGATTTCATGTTAATCAACTAACTTTCTTGTTTACATTTGAATCCTGGTTCAAGTTCATTTGTAGCATTTGGAATCATTAGTTTTTGAGTTACAGTGTTCTGAAACTATCTTTATAGGATAATTTTAGATGTTTTTGAGCTGCAAATGTTTTAATACTATTAATAATCATATAAATCTTTAGAGGACTGAAACCCTATAAATATGTGGCATTTTTTAATTGAATCAAATCTCCTAACTCTGCCACTGATCGAATTGAGTGGCCTTCCTAAAAGTCTTCCCCAAAAAGAGTGGTGGCAAAACTTTTAAAAAGGTCAAAATTACAAAGAACTTGTAATTCTCATTGAGATCTACTTTCTCTATTTTATGCTCCCTTTATGGCTGAGGCTAAAATCTCTAATAATTTACTGTAAGGTGATGAATAATGACTCTAATAGTGACATCTGGTGGTTCACAGGGAACATTACATTAATACATCCATTTTAACCTCTAAACATGTTTCTATTTTAGTAAGACAGTTGCCTTTGTTCTTGTAAATTGGTCCTAATCATTTAGATATTTGTTTCATCCCTTACAGAGAAAATTAATATTATATTACAGGTTTTGTTCTGTAATATGCACAAGTTTTAAATTCATACTTACAGTTAGGAAAAGTAAGTTAAATTGCAGATCTGAGTTCTTTTTACACCTGAAAAATGTAGGAGGTGGCAGAATGCATTTTTAGCACCTGTAATCCGTATCACAACTTGAATTTAACTAGCCCTAAACAACACAGGCACCTGAGAATATATGTGCCATAATGTATCCTTTACTACATGGATGTGAATCATTACGATACAAGAAAGCTCAGAATTTACTACGGAATTGTATGACCATGAGTCGGTCATTTAATTCCTTGGGCCTCAATTTTCTCATCTGAAATATTTAGATTAGATATTCTCCATCTTGAAAATTCTTAATGATAAGGGCTTAATAGACAGTGATGGTTAATTACAATGACATAGCTCTCCTCTGATATTTGGCTTCTGGTGCATAGAAGATAGGTACTTTTTAATGATAATAAGGATTCTTTAAATTCTTATTCAGTATTCAGATAACATCCATTACCAGAGCACCCAATGGGATAGCTCAAGATTCCCAGGACCACTGGCAAGGAGCCAAAGCTATTACAGTCACAATTGTGAATAAATTAGAAACAGCTTAGGCACGGCTCCTCACACTCAAGAATGGACTAAATGTACCTGCTGCTGTATCCCCATTCAGTGATTTCCAAAGCCTGTTAAAGACTAGATTCATTAGAATCATCTGGACATTTGTTAAATCTATGTTTCTCATGCTCCCCTCTAAGCCTATGGAAGGAAGA
Organism: Macaca mulatta; assembly: GCF_049350105.2. Lineage (NCBI taxonomy): Eukaryota > Metazoa > Chordata > Mammalia > Primates > Cercopithecidae > Macaca > Macaca mulatta. Next base: position 68,058,687 of record NC_133417.1, on the reverse strand, counting down.
TGACCGGAATCCACAATTTTAATAAGCTCCCCTGGTGATAATGATGGTTATCCTGGTTTGGGTACTACTTACTAACCCAACTCAGAAGCCACATAGATTCAAATAGAAAGGGATACTGATACCATAAAGCTGATGAAAGATTAAGTCTTTTAAACCAGGACTTGCAAACGCAAGTGTCTACAGAGACCACACAAGTAACTTAAATTTAAAAATTAGCAAAGTAGGCATTAAGCAGAACTCTGGAGAGCACGCCCCATGCAAAGTAGGTAGCCTTTAATTAGTTGTAGTGGTTGTTGCCAGAAGGGGAAGCTTCCCAGGGTTGCCCTGTGCTTTGTAAAAGGAAGATGAAAATAGGATTCTTATGTGGAATCTCTAATCTGTAGGAGTTGGAACCAATTCAATGCAAACTAAATGAAACACATTTGTGGGTTTCACGTTTTTGTTCTCTATTTTAGATCCAATTCCTATTTGTCCCCTCTAAATCACACTTCACTTTTTCAGTTCCACTGCATTTTTCAGTCTAATGCATCTAATCAGCTAGATGAACATACAGACTACACTATAGAGAATGGCTATTCCATCTTTTCTATTGTCACATCCTTTCAAATTATCCTAAAGTTTGTTTAAACTTTGTCCCATCCTTAAAGCATTTTGGAGCTTTATTCTCCAAACCTTTTCAAGCATACTCTTTCTAGGCACTATGCCCAAACATCTTTTCCATTTCCATTTATTTAACAACTATCATTATAGGTATTATTCATTTTCACAAAGTAGTATCTATTAGAGGCTTTAGCTTAAATAGGTGGAGATAAACATGATCCAAATAATAACTTTCATTAATAAGTGTATCATATATAATTAGCCTCCCCATATATTTAAATGTGGAAAACTCATTATTTACTCATTATTAGAACTTTTGACTTCCTTGACATTACTTTGATTAAAGGCAAAAATAATTTCTGTATCTCTCTTCACTCTAAAGTAAGAGTCAGAATTTTAAAAAGATAAAAACAAAAGGACTTTGTCTCAATAAGAAATTAGAAAAGAGCCCTTACTATGAGGTAATCTCCTGAGCCTCAATCCTAAGGCAGCATAATAATAAGACCTCTAGGGGAGGTGGCAATGAAGAAATTTAAATAGAAATCCAAATACTTTCATAAAATAAACACAACAACTTATGCTAGAAAGGAGTTTTATTAACTGGTCAAAGGTAGCTAGCCAACAGATTAGATATGGCTTTTGGTTTTTGCTGGATTTTGTTCATGGTGAGTAGTAGAATCACACCTCTAGGTGATGGGGAGAGATCTCAATGTCCGCTGCAGAAAAAAATACGAAAAATAAAAGCACATGGCTCTAACAGAAGATACAAAATAGTAGTATGAAGATTGAGGCATGCTTAAAGCACTATTAATTATCTCCACAAATTCAAATTGATCATCTAAAGGAACTCGGGGATTTATCATAACCTGGAATGCATCCAAAAGCCACTATTTCAGAATATATGACATATCACCAGGACTCATATCATTGTAAAATGATATGACTCGATTAATTTGAGTGGAGATAAAAGATATCTAAATTTTATGTCCTATAATAAGCATCATTATATGACATATTAGTAGAATTTATGGAGGTTGATGATTTATTGAACATTAGCTATGATCATGGCCTTATGTGGGATATTGCAGAAATAATAAATATAAACACAAAAGATCATCTCTACTCTAGGATAGGTAAAACTCCAAAGAATACAAAGTACTAGTAGAAAAACACTTCAGAACATGGTAAGATTTTGAATAAATTGTGTATTTTAATGAGAACTGGGTCCACTGAGTTTTAAGGAAATAAAGAATTGGAGAGCAGTGGCAATAGCTAGGGAAATTAAATATGCTCTTTTAATTTGTCATCTTAACTAACTAGCTTTGAGCCTTCTGAGTAATTCAATCATTTATTCATTCAACAAACATTTGTTGAGTGCTACTCTGCATTTTTATTAAAAGGTAATGCATTCATGTGGCTCAGAAAGTTTTTAAAAAGGATATATCAAGAAGTCTCACTATCATCCCTTCCCTATCTACTCTCATAATTGATTATTTTTATTAATTTCTCTTTTCTAGTATGTTTAGGCAAGTGCAAGAAAATATTAACGTGATTTAGTATTTTAATCCTTTGTATACAAAAGGTAGCATATTATGCACACTGTTTTTTACCTTACTTTTAGTATTAAAAGAGTTTCCTATAAAACTGAATAGTAGGCTAGTCATGGTGGCTCATGCTTAGAATCCCAGCACTTTGGGAGGCTGAGACAGGAGGATCTCTTGAGGCCAGGAGTTCAAGACCAGCCTGGGCAACATAGCAAGATTCCATCTCTACAAAAAAATTTTTTTACATTGCTTGGTGTAGGCCAGGCACAGTGGCTCATGCCTGTAATCCCAGCATTTTGGGAGGCCAAGGTGGGCGGATCACGAGGTCAGGAGATTGAGACCATCCTGGATAACACAGTGAAACCTCTTCAGGAGAATGACGGGAACCTGGGAGGCAGAGCTTGCAGCAGTGAGCCGAGATGGCACCATTGCACTCCAGCCTGAGTGAGAGAGAAAGATTCTGTCTCAAAAAAAAAAAAAAAATTGCTTGGTGTAGTGGCACACCCTCATAGTCCTAGCTACTCTGGAGGCTAGGATAGGAGGATCTCTTGAACCCAGGAGTTCAAGGTTGCAGTGAGCCATGATCACACCACTGCACTCCAGCCTGGACAACAGAGTGAGACCCCGTTTCAAAACAAAAAAAAAAAAGAAAAGAAAAGAAAGCCCTCGGCCAGGCGCAGTGACTCACACCTGTAATCCCAGCACTTTGGGAGACCAAAGTGGGCGTATCACTTTAGGCCAGGAGCTCGAGACCAGCCTGGTCAACATGGTGAAACCCCATCTCTACTAAAAATACAAAAATTAGCCAGGCACGGTGGGGCATGCCTGTAATTCCAACTACTGGGGTGGGCTGAGGCATGAGAATCATTTGAACCTGGGAGGCGGAAGTTGCTGTGAGCTGAAATTGCACCATACACTCCAGCCTGGACAACATAGTGAGACTGTGTCTCAAAAGAAAAAAATCCTCAAAAAACAAAACAAAAAATAAAACTTGAATAGTATTCAACTAAGTGGCCGTACCATTGTTTAACCCATCCTCTGTGGGTGGATACAGAATAGATCCCATTTCTTACTATTAATAATATCAACAGTACTAACCTTTTGCAGTAATTTTGTAGAAAACTGTTCATATATTTTGTCTTACCAAACTACCTCAATATATTCTAATATTCTAAAAATACTTGTGCAGATTCTTACTGGTTCAAGGGAAAAGATGATGGGAATGTGGAGCATAAGGTAATAAGAGAAGACAGGAGAGATGACAGAAGAAAGAGAGTGATAAGAGTGGGCAGGCGCTGCTCTGAATGCTATTTTAGAGATGTTATTCCCCTTCCTTCTCACAGGAGCTATAGTTCCAAAAGTAAAATAGTTTCTTATCAATCAACTGTATAAACAAAAAAACCTATCTTGGTTGTCTGTAAAATATAAAGAAAAGTAATTAAAAGGAGTGAACATACAAAATTCAGGAGCGGTACTAATTGCTTAAGACGTCTTAAACAAGACACACAAACGCACACACACACACACACACATACGCATATATACAACATACGTGAATAAAATTATATATAATTGTATACATGTGCATGTAAAGAATTTTTAAACTTTTGATATGTTTTATTGCTCTTGGTAACATCCCCTAATATAAAACACAGCATGAAGTATCCTCCATTTCCTTTGAGGCAATTTTAAAAAACCCTAATACAACTAATCTTAAGAAAGAGATAACAATCTTTGGCTATCCATACCTCAACACTGTAATTTTTTGCTAGTAATAACCATCTTTTCTATCTTAATCTCTTGTTGGTTGTGGATCATTACACAGTCAAATCGTTAACTGAATCATGTCATGTCCCATGGAGTTTTATGTTTAAATTTTCAAAACTTGACTTCATGTAGGAAAATGAAAGGTATTTTTTTAAAAAACCAAAGCCCAGGTTCTTCCCAAGCTCTGACAGCTTGAAAGGAACTCCAACAGAGAAACAGAAGTAAAATGAAAACTCCTGGAGCCTTAGCCCGCCCATACAAGACTCTAATTGGCAGCCATCATAGAGAATTTGTCTGTCATTCAAGTACTATATACTCTTCTATTTCCTGATTAACTTTGAAAACAGACATTGCCTGGTACAATAATTTGTCTTAAAATTTAAATAACATGACTTTGATATTTTACAAAATTTAGCATTTAATGTGTGAGGGTATTTTAACACATGCTCATTATATTTTTTATTACCTTTTACTAACACTGTTGTTTCAATACCTACTTTAGACCTAGTTCTTTTGCAAATGAGATTATGTGCATGGTATTTTAATTATGGCACATTTAGGAATTTTTTTTTAATGTCTCTAATTTAAATGTAAAATATTTCAAAGCCCTTCTGTGTAATATAGGTACATAACAGAGCAGACCTGACACATCCTTTGGAAAACTTGTAAGATTCCTTGCTAATTGAAAAAAAGAAAATAATGCCACTGCTTCAGAAGAGCTGAAAGAACTTTAAAATTATCTGGTTTTAAAATCCTATACCCTTGTGAAGGATCGATATTATTTTGAAGAATATGTGACTTCTGAAAGCTCAGAGTCCGTGGTAGAGCTCAAAATAGAACCAATGAATCTTGACTCTCAATTTGTGTCTCTAGCTAACCACATTAACTGGACAATTTTCTTTCATCTGTGTATTATTAATAACATAATATTCTGTGACACAACAGACTAATCGCCTCTTTGGAGAATTACCTTAGAGTTATGTGGGACACATTTTTAAAGAACACATTATGTGCATAGATATATAACTTATGGACGATCCTATAATTAAATAATTGCTGGCTATTTAGATGAGGGTTTTCACTTCTAGTAGTCTTAGTTTTATTAGGTACAGGGCACTTAGAACAATGATACATCCTAAATTTACACAGTTTTTTTTCGTTTTGTTTTGTTTTGTTTTGTTTTTCAGGAAACTCCAGTACACAGATAGCTAATAAAAAGGAAGGTGATGTTCACATCCTATCTTTATTTTAGACTTGGTTTAACTGAGGTATGAACTGAATAAGTTACCATTTCTGGATACAGAGGAAATTAATATTAAACAGGACTGTGAATTCAGGCTATTCAACTTCAAATCAGGATCAATGAATTCTCACAACTTATATATGAATTTTGGTTAATGTTATTACTGTTAGGTATTGAAGTACCATAACAAATTCATTACATTTTACTACATTTCAAACTCTTCTTAGTGGTGGTGATAATGTGCTGCTAGGGTTGGGTTTTTGTTTTTGCTTTTTTCTGTTTAATTTCTTCTATACCTTAAATGAAAGTTTTTCTCTAGGAAAAACCTTGAACTTCCCCTCTGTCACAAACTCCCATGACTCTAATTGTTGGTTACAGTAAGCTTATTCCCACATATATAGAACTAGCTTAATCTTACTTCTGAGATTTACTAGACTTCTAGTCATTTCCTTATTGGTAGCTTAAAATCAACACGTTTTAAGCTCTCCTTTACTTTTTACTCTTGAAGGTATCAGGCCCATATATCTTCAGTATCTACCCTGTGACCCCATATGGATAAATAGCCTTTTCTTTTCCACATTGTCTTATAATCATATCTATATATGTATATTATTTCAGTTAAGTTGCAAGCTCATTGTGAACAGGGTCTTATTCATCTTTGTTGTCCTAGTACACAGCCCAGTATAGCACCTGGAAGATGCTCAATAAGTTTTTGGTGAACGACTTAATGAATGATTGATCATTGGGTAAAGGCCTGGTAAAATTTCAAGGTACATGAAATGAAAGGAAGTCTGTTTTGAGCAAGAAAAATAATGTAAGCTTTGCTTTTTACAAAATTGCCAGGGAATGAAGTGTTAAAATTTACTATATTAAATACTGGAACACTGTTGTAACCTGTATCATTATTATGTGGTTTGGGGATATGATTTTAATAAAATTATATTATCTTGATGGTTCAGCTCTGACAATAGGTGTTAGTTTCTTAAAGTCAGACTTACAAAGGGATGTCATTCTATTAAAGTTTATGTTATGAAAGTGTTAGGTATTTATAATTATGAAGGAAATACAATTGAGACAAAAGTATTTCAGATCAAATGGGATTTGATTATCCATTAATGCTAAATGGGAGGTTCATGACCTGAGCCTAATGGGCCCTTTACAAGTTGTAGTGGACAATTAAGCGACTCAGCAGTGAAACTGACATTGAGGAGCAGATTTTGCCTGCCAGCCGCTCTCAGGGTTTGGATTTCACTGGATCATGTTCTGAAAGGTCAGCACTGGCCAGATGACCAGTCCAGAACTGCAGATGGCAATGTGGTCACCTGACCACTCTGGGGCTCCCCAACCTGCTGCACAGGCTCAAGTTCACTGAAAGGTCATGGCAGGCCCTGTGTCACTACTCAGGAATAACATAATTCTGGGGTACTCTTTCTTCAATGTTATAAATATATGAAATAAAAAATACTTTTGGTCTCTCAGCCAAAGATTAAAAGCATGACACTTGTAATAACTGGAAGGTAGCATTTTAGCCATAGTGAGCACCTCAATTTGGGGGATCATTCTTCAAAGGAATATTCATATTTTGTAAATGAAATAGCATTTAAATACTCACCAGAAACTTGAGAGACATACACCAGCATTAAAGCCCAATTATACCAATTATAGACTGTATGTCCTTGAGCCAGCGAAGTCATCTCTTTCAACCTCAGTTTTATCTTCAGCTATAAACTGGAGAAGATAGCATTGTACCTATCCTGCTCTGCCAACTTCAGAGAGTTGAGAAACACAACATCTAAGTCATTGACAAACTGGTGATATACACACATACTAACCATTTTCTTTCTGCTTGAATGAGTGTTTTTGTATACATTTCCAGAGAAAAAAGTGAAAATATTTAAAAAATTAAAACCATGTCAGTAGAGTTAGTAAGTAGTTAAAATTTTATTTGTTGGCCCTTAACTCTTTTAAAAGGAGACCCAAAGGAGAGAAAAACCACTTAAAAACATATCTGGTCAATCATTCTTTTGTTTGAATGTTGCCCAATGTAGCAGGAAATTGATACTCTCTTTAACTTTGAATATTTTATCTCAGGCTCAGAATTAAGAAATATTTGTTTAAGCATGGCTTAACAAATGTCTAAGCATGGCTTAGAACTGTTGTATTATTTAGGCTCAAATAGCATTAAGAAACATCTTATGACAGTAGCATGAATTGGAGACATCCAAAACTGAATTGAAAGTAGGGCAGAGATAAATTGGTGCATAGTATTAAATTACAATTGTACATAGGATTCAATCGAATAATATCTTTCTAGCTCTGTTATTCTCTGATCAGACAGCTTAGTTGTACTGTAACTGCCATTGCTTCAGCAGAGTGTTTTATCTGCCCACAGGCCAGGCCTCTAAACATTACTCACTCAAGGTAGATGAAACGAGACTATGCTCATAGTAGGAAGTACTCACCTATACACAAAAGTGAGAAAAAGCTGGGCTCACGGTTGGTTCTGGAATTGTAAACAATTAGTTTTGTCTTTTAAAGCCTTTTAAGAATAATCAGAAATAAATTGCAGATGTGGAAAACAATCCCTACAACCCCTAGATGAACCCATAGCAATGAATTTGCAGAGTCCACAAATGTTGGAAATAAACATAGTTACTCTCAGAGGTCAGATTTGAACTTATTTGTTTTAAATTATTATGCCCCAAAGAAGTTCTGAAAATATTTTAACTTAGAACGAATGTGAAAAATAATTTTTAATATATAGGTTTGAGAAATTTTTCACCCAACAGAAATCAAATTTGCATTGGTGCTTTTGAATTATTTGCTGCATCAGCTTAGAGAATACAGGCATCTGTCTACAGCAAATGCAGTCTTCTCTGAAAGTTCTCAGGAAAAACAAGAATACAACAGAAAGAAGAACAGATGTACAGTCCTTCAAGCCTCTAGTTGGCTTAGCTTGGCTTCAGGTCCTGGGAAATGGAGAGAATGCTGATTTGCATGGTTGATATAGATCAAAGGGACAAGCAGGCAGAGTGCCTTACCCGGTTTCTTGTGCCCGAGTAAACACTTCTGGTTCCTTGGAGCAGAAGCAAGCAGACAACAAATAGATCAGTTGTCTCCCAGAAACTGTAGACTTAGAATTTTTACCTTGTTTTTGAGAAAACTTGAGAACAAAGCAAGTTTTGCAGCATGCAGGAAAAGAATACAGACTTAGAGATAGAAATAGACAGTTGTTGATATTTCTCTAAGGGTCCCATTTTAGTGTGTGGGCAGTTAACATTCTAAGGAGCTTCTGTTTTTTGTGTAGCACCTGCTTTCCTATTGGCTTCTAAAAACTATGTCCACATATATGAGACTAAAACTTTCCTCTCTTGGGTGTCTCCTATGTGGACTGGAGGTGAGATTTGGCATTCCTATGTTTCCTGCCCAGCCACCTCCCTGAGTATGGCTCCCATGTTCACCCCTCACCACTCATCTACTGTTTTCACCTTCGTAACTGTTCCCAGTATCTCAGTCACCACAAACTCTTGCCGTAAGGGAACTGTTGGGGCCGCTGGTGGGGACAAACTATACTGCCTAACTCTTCTCTTCTTTGCTTCTCAGGGCACTTCAATTAGAAAAGGTATGTTCTATGTGCCTAAAACTGCTCCTATGGAGACCACTCTAGAAATGTTTGAAACATATGCAAATATGTCACTCCTCTCCCCCTCTGAAGCCAACCCTCATTTTCTTCCAGCTTCGGTGTCTGCACAGTCCCACACAAGCCAAGTCTGGCTTGCAGGGTCAACCTGTCTCTTCATAGTGGGAAAAAGCTGATGAAAATCCTTTACACAGAGGTGTTAAGAGCTTAATGATGAACACTCCCATGAGTATCTTCATTTTGAAAGAGACTGCCTGGAGAGGTTATTGATTTACACAGAGAAATAGATTTCTAATCCTGGAATTTCATCAGAAGAAGGGAAGAAATTCACTTGGGGGAGGAACAAAATCATTTTTTTGGAGTAACTTCAGAAATTAAACAGAAGCAGACATCTAATTTTTCCTCTGATAAGGTGTCCCCAATTATGGCAGTGCCTTTGACTCATAAGAAGTTATAACCTTTAATAGAGAATATGAAGGAGAAGAGAAAGGAACCAGTGGAGAAGGAAAACTAGAGATATACACTAAGTACCACTTTACAGCAGAATAATGGGAATAAAATTCTACAATGCTTACCCCTGTAAGGAAATGCATTTCTAGTCAATATTTGTATTAATTCGGCATAGTTCTTTAAGAGTGGAGTTCGGCAACTGAACTATATTAAAATTAATATGTATTAGCACAACATAAAAATAAAACACTAAGCTGCAGAATTACTATAATCAACTATGGCATCCTTCTCTTCAATGTACTTCCATGGATTGTGAAATTTTAAGAAATTTCATCTATCATGGACTATGACTCAAAAAAAACAAAACAAAACCAAACCCAGAACTAGGACAAGATTAGATCACTGTCATTGGACATCAAAATGACTTGAAAAACTAGCCACCTTATATCCAGATGAACAACTACAGGATGAATAAACAAGCAATAACAGGATGATACTTATTTCAGATGATAGTAATGATCACACAGCACTATTCTAAGTCCTTACATTATCAGGACAACTCTATGAGGCACATGCTAATAGCATTTTGGAGATAAGGAAAAGGATGCACAGAAAGTTGATGGGGTTACCCAGGGCTCTACAATTAGCAAGAGGCAGAGCCAGTACAAGCAAACCTTTAGTGTATTGTGAGGCTATGTGTATTAGCATTTCAATGGAAGTTTGTCCTCAACTTTTGCTGGGCTTTTGAATCCGTCTTTAATCCATTCCTTGTTTCAGTGCTGTGGTAGTTCCTGATGACACAGCCCAAACAATGACATACTCTCACAATATTTGCAAATCCTGCAAAATAATACTTCAGAGGGAGAAAGAACCAGTTGATTTTGGTATTTAGACTAACGGAAGGTGATTGCTTAAACAAATAAATAGCCGTTTTTTAACATTAAACAGTGGCAACCGCACTACTTAAAATTCTTGGTTTTGAAGTTTGGAAGATACACTGGAGATAAACTTATTCTTCACCTAAGTAAACAATTTTTCAAAAAGTAACTTTAAGTAGCATTAACCATTGTGTCATTTAGAGACTTTTTGGTATAGTTAACTTAATCCAGGTTACTGAGATGGCTGATTTTAAATGGGCAATTTTGCCACTTCTTCTTGTCGTTAACTTTCATCCTTTTAATGAACTTTAGCTTTTACTTGGAGGTTCCAGAATCATCATTTTTCTTCAGTGAGAATAAACACTGGACTCTTACATATCTGTTCCCTCTTTCCTGTATCTCTTCCCATACTTATTGTTATCCTTTACCGAAGAAGGAAAGCCTAAGCTTGTTGTTTAGAGGTAAGTAATTATTTTCTTTTCTTTATTTTGTTTTTCTTGAGTGTTTCATTTCCAAGACCAAAAAAAAATTAAAAATTATGGGTTAAGATGCTTAGTTACTAAATGTTTGACTTCTTTTCCTACAATCAACTCCATAGTTCCAGAATTATTTGATTTTACTCATTATATTTAGTATAAATTTGCATATAGATAAAATATATACATAGACTTATATTGACATAATTGTATGAATGTGTATCTGTGTATGTGTCTGTGTGTGTACGTATATATTTACCCCTTCTCCTGGCACCTCTCCTAGGCCTAGCGCTACCTGTGATGCATTAAAAAGCCTAGATTTTGAAGTCAAAGTTAGCTCCAATTCCTAGCGGATGGGTACCTTGGTACAAGTTATTTGTCCTCTAGACATTATTGTTTATTCTTATGAATGTTAATAATAGTAATTATTTTTCATAGCTGTTTTAAGGATAATATATTTGTGTGATTGTGTAAAGAGTCTAGCACAATGCCTGGCATGTAAGTGATCAATAAATGTTACTTTTATTATATTTGCCTGGCCTATAGTAGGTGGCTAATAAATATTTCACTAGTGTGATTATTATCTATATCTAACTAGTCCCAATGTGTCTCACTACTATAGCAATATTGCTTTATAACTACTAACACACTATTCCATTTTTTAAACAGAAAAATAGACATGTAATATACTTTTGAGGATTATGCAAGATGATCCATATATAGCTGTTGCATAAGGTCCTCAATAAGTATATATATTATTATGACTCTGGTTGTCAACATAATTGTTGTACAAGGCTTGCTCTGAACATTTTCCCCTAGCTGCTCTAGCTTCTTAATTAGGCTTAGATCTTTATTTCTAAGAAAAATATAAAACCACTTACGATGTAAAAAGTGGTTTTATATTTTTCTTAGATAATGAAAATATATTTATCTTAGATAAAGCCTATCATTTGTGGCTTTGGCTAGGTCATTTGTCATCCATAAGGCTGTTTCTCAGTCCTGGAGTGAAGTGTCTAAACGAGGTCTTGAATGTACTTTTCATCAATTTCATGCAAAAGTCATATTTTTGAATCTGCTGTGTGAGTGAAAGCCATCAGACAATCACCACTGGCCACAAAAGCATGTGATCAGTGCTTTCATTTAAAACTCTAAAGGGAAATAATCCAATCTGGTAACTTGTAAAATGGCACGTAATACTTGAAAGTCAAATACTAAATATTCCTACTTTAAATACAGTTTTTAAACTACTATATTTTACCTATTTCTTAATTTCACCTCCTGGTATAAGATCAAGGTAAAGGACACTGCATATATTACTTACAGAATGAGAATCTCAGTGTAAGTCATTTGTTTTGTTAATGTCATTGCAAATTTTTTACAGTGTCAGCCTAGACCTTATTATGTGAAACCACAGAGAATCACAGACATAATCTGATAAGCCTTAATGCAATATAGTTTTGTCAAAAAATCTATTTGTCGAGTAAAAGGCATTGCATTAGTTGTTTTCATATATGGTGTATAGTGACATCTATAGGAGACTGTGTGTAATGAATGGCATTCATTTAAAATAGGGATTCTATGGGTGTGGTAAGCTTTTAGTGTGAGGAAAGTGCATTCAATGGAAATAGGAAAATATAAATTCAGCATTAACACTTAAAGTGCATAAGATCTCCCTTAAGAATTAAAGATGCCCAGAGTATATTCTATAAAACAAATAGCTTCAAATGACTGGGAAAATTGATGGAGAAGAGAACAATTTCCATGGTAACAATATAATGGGAATTTCTTTTTTTTAAAGAAGAGTAAAGTGAAAAACAAATATAAAGTGAGTGCCAGAAAGGAGACTACACCTGGCAAGCATGTAATAGGGTGGAAATAGCTCTTTTTTTTTTTTTTTCAAATATCTGAGTAGAAAACTATTTAATTATCTGTAACAATAATAAAACAATTATGGTTATATAGTTACGTCTTGTGCTACGCCATATCGATTATATTTCCCGACTAACATCATTGTGTTATAGACATGCCTGAAAAGCTGGAGGCCACATAGCATGGAGAGAAGAGCTGTGGACTGGTGGTGAGGGGTGTGATTCCAAATCCCAGGGCTGCTAAACTATGGTCTACGGACCATAGTTATTTTATCCGCAAAATGAGAAGGGATGACAAGGTAATTTCAAAGGCCAAATCCAGTTCTAAATTTTCCAACTATAACTTTAAAGTGGTGATGACTTTTTCTTTTTTAATGATTCCATAATTAGTGGTTAACTTGATGTGCAACCTTTTACAAAGTACTTAACCTCTCTGTGCCATGGTTTTCTAACTTTTAATTGCAGTGTGTGTACTATATGATCTCTAAATTGTCATCTCTAAAATACAATTACTCTAAAATACTGTACACCATATTCCTAACACTAGTTTGATCCCTGAGTGAGTTAAAATTCTACTTTTGGGTGGAATTACAAGAATCAGTGAAATCCCAAGCATATAAGTAAAAGCGCTACCTATATCTAACATGGATATATCTCCAAACATATTTGTATGAGCCTCAAGAGTATATTTGGCTTCGGTACACCCACAGTACTTCTACTGTTGTTTGGTTTGTTATTGAGGACAGCAACAGAAAATGTAGTGTGCCTCGCCAGGGGTCATCTCCTCCCCAACCTCACTCCATGGCATTCAATAGACAAAGTAATCTAAATTTTTGAGTTCAACTCTGTTTCCTCCAAAAGCCTTTATAGTTTAAGCTGAGCCTCATTAAGGGACTGCCTAAGGTTTTGAAACATAATTAAATAAGTATTTCCTATACTTGTTCTGGAAAAAAGACTCTTTAGTATAGCAAATCTATATTCAAACTTCATTATACACGTTCAGAAGAAAGCTACAGACTACTAGGATTTCTTCATATTCAACAAAAGAGAAGCCTTTTCCTGATGTTTTGTCTTGAAGCCAAGCTTACAATCCTCTTAGTAGTAAATTAAAGACCAGTTTTATTGGGTACATACTATATGCCAAGAATGATGTTAAAACTTCAGGTGCAGAATTTCATTTAATCTTTATAATCCAATGATTTATAACCTTTACATAAATGAAGAAAATACAGCCTTAAAAGTGTAACCTATTAAGTTTAAAACTGAAGTATCTTGAACTCAGACTTGGTCTGTCCCTCAGTTTATGTGTGTGTGTGCATACGGCACACACATATGTACATACACAGGTCTAGTTTAATTCGTTCCTATCATCATTATTAAAGGTTCAATCTTTCTTATCTACTTGTATTATGAGCACATAGATAATGGCATATTTACAATCTGAATATTAGAAGAGTGTAGTTAAGTTTAGAGCTAACAAATAGTTTTATTTTCTATTACTCCCATGTTATTTCAAAGCAAATTCTTAGCATCACAGCATTTCATCTGTACAGATTTCAGAATTTGTGACTAAAATATAAGGCATTTTGTATAATGCTATAACAATACATTTATCACATGTACTCCAAAAACAATAATTTCAATGAAATATTCAATCAACGCTTTTTGAAATAAAATTGAAAGTTAGAAATTATTTTGAACTAAATTAAATTTAAAATATTATATATCAAAACTTGTGAGGAAAAGCTAAAATAGCGCTAAGAGATACAATCAATTCAATTCAACGTATTATCAGAGAAAAGAAGAAATATATGATCATCTCTACAGATGCAGAGTAAATTAATAAAATTTGACACCCATTTATAGTAAAAATTCTTTGCAAGTGAGGAATGCAAAAGAACTTTCTTAATCTGATAAAGAACGCCTTTTAAAAGCTACATCTTTAAAAAATATTATAATTAAAAATCATATATTATAATTAATGATAAATTTATTGAAAGATTTTCCATAGAGATTAAGAACAAGAGAAGGATGCATGCTATCACTGCCTGCAGAAAACACCGTACTAAAATCTCAGCAACTAAAGAAATCAAGAAAACAAAGAAAGAGAAAAAGAAACAAAAAAGACCTCAATAACAAAAAGACACTAGTTCACAAATCAAGAAGTCAGTTTTGCAGATAGCATCTTTGTGTATGCAGAACATCCAGACTCTTTGGCAGGGTAACTAGATGTAGCAAAGTAACTTTATATAAGGTAAATATACCAAAAATAATTGCATTTCTAAATGCTAGCAATAAGCAGATGAGAAGTGAAAATTTGTCAATATAAAAAAGTGAAACAAAGAAAAATTCAATTTAAGTATGCAAGACATCAAATCTACACATATTAACAAAAGTTAAAGAAGTTCTATACAGATGGAGAGATATATGATGCTCATGGATTGGAACTCTCACTATCAACTCTCATATACCAACTATTTCCAACTTGTTCCATGGATAAAAGACATTTCCAGTAAAAAATACAGAATTGTGCACACGCGTGCGTGCGTGTGTGTTTGTGTAAAACTGACAGGTTGCTTCTACATTTCTACAAAAACTCAAAGGCAATTAAAAAATGCACATATTGTATCAGATCCTAAGATAAGCCCTTTGTACAAAGCAATGATAGTTAAAATACTGGGAAAATGATGCAAAGATAGATAAATGCTGAATAGAACAAAATGAAGTGCAAAACACATTTATTTATGATTTTAAGACAATAACTTCGCAGAAAAGTGGAGAAAAAAAGTGATCTTTTCAATAAAACTGTGCTGGGAAATGGAATATCCACAGAAGAAACAAAAAGGAATTTTGCTATCTACCTTGAAATGTACACACACACCCATACACCCACACCCACACACACACACACATTCCAAGTGGATCATAAATCTAATTGTGAAGGGTGAAAAATACGTTTTTTGAAAAAAAAACAGGATTACATACAACATTACATACAGTAAGGCTTAAATATGTCCACTAATAGACAAATAATGTTTGTAGCAGTCCTGTAGGTAGTAGCCT
The DNA here is from genome assembly GCF_049350105.2 of Macaca mulatta. Taxonomy (NCBI): domain Eukaryota; kingdom Metazoa; phylum Chordata; class Mammalia; order Primates; family Cercopithecidae; genus Macaca; species Macaca mulatta. The sequence goes on along the minus strand of NC_133417.1, from coordinate 68,043,158 downwards.
AAAAAATGAAGAAATCGGCCAAGCACGGTGGCTCAAGCCTGTAATCCCAGCACTTTGGGAGGCCGAGATGGGCAGATCACGAGGTCAGGAGATCGAGACCATCCTGGCTAACATGGTGAAACCCCGTCTCTACTAAAAAAAAAAAAATACAAAAAACTAGCCGGGCGTGTGGCGGGCACCTGTAGTCCCAGCTACTTGGGAGGCTGAGGCAGGAGAATGGCATAAACCCGGGAGGTGGAGCTTGCAGTGAGCTGAGATCCGGCCACTGCACTCCAGTCTGGGCGACAGAGCCAGACTCCGTCAAAAAAAAAAAAAAAAAAATGAACAAATCTAGTTGTCTACCCATGGTAAAGTGTACAAACATTCTGTGGCATATGTATAAAAGGAAATATTCTACTGCAATGAGATTTAACAAGCCAAAACTATAATTAACAACATGTATGAATACCACAAATATAAAGCTGAGCAAAATAAGCCAATACAAAAGAATGCATACTGTATGATTCCACATATGTAAAGTTTACAGACACAAATGTATCTATATAGTGTTAGAAGTTAGGATCGTGGCTACTGTCTAGGGTTTAATGATTGGAAGGAGTTGCAAATGGGTTTTGGCATGCTAATAATACATTATTTCTTGATCTGGATACTGATTACATAGGTATGTTGACTTTGTAAAAATCTATCAAGCTACAGTCTTATGACTTTTTTTACTTTTTTAGGTCTGCTCCTTCCATAAAACTACTTTTAAAAGTCTAGGGAGAAAGTTATGAAAAAATTAATAACATATTCTAGAACTAAGAAATATGTGTTTCCAAGATAAACAAGCCAATAAAAGATCCAGGTCAATGAATAAAATTGGCAGATCATCATGAAATTTAGAACAAAAGGGAGAAA